>NC_044910.1:8479047-8634531 GCF_001633185.2 Quercus lobata | reverse complement strand
TGGCCGAAATATTTGACTTCTTTGTTAATAGAAATCTTACACTATTCTCTCATGTTCTGGAACATTTTAGATGCATCCATGCTTCACCTTTTAGCCGAAAATACATCCAAACCAAATTCATGCATAGCCAAAATGTATGACTTTGTAGGCCATAAATGGATGCATGCCTATGTGTGAAAGTATGGCTTGATCAACAAAGTCAAAGATATCAATTCAACATGGAAGTTTGCGTGAAGAAACACAACACTCATGCATTAAATGTGGCTTCTAATTTTGAGGATGAGGATGATGATGATGGCAATGACGATGATGCTTCTAATGATGATGATGGAGATGCTAGTTCTACCGATGAGATGTTTACTTCACACTCTTACCCTTTGTCACTCGTGACAAAAAATGGGAGTAGTTTTGGATATGAGAGTAGTCATTTTTAGGGGGAGAGTTAGTATAAGACATTTTTTTTGTTAGGGGGAGTGTTGATATTTATGAGGGATGTAGTGAGGATTACATTTATCTTTTTCTTTTCTCTACTTTAGATACATTTATTCTTGTACATTGGTCTTGTGACCATTATTGACATACATTGTACTTATTTTCTTTATATGTTGATGTATGCTTCTTTCACCTACCCTTACATGTGTTGTTTCTTTTCTCTCTTTATGCACATGCTTCTTATTACTTGTATGTAATCTATTATTTCTGTTTTACACAAAGATGCCTTAATGAGTTTTGTTTAAAGTGTTTCAGAAATACAGGTTGTCAAAATCTACTTGCCATAAACTCTCTTCTTGCAAAATTTTTGAAGAGTTTGTGTTATGATAGATTTTATTGTAATCAACAAGTGAATATGAGTTGAGTGATTTATGACTTCTCTCATATCTCATTTGTTTGTTGTGGTTTTGTCACGGATTGCCAAAGGAAGAGATTGTTAGGACATATGTGATTCACTTGTTAGAAATATATGTCATTATTTTATGTAATTGGCCAATCATTTGACAAAACGCACTTTACATGTATTTGGGTAGATCTAGGATGTGTTTAATATTTCAAGAAACTTTGTTTCAAGATCAAGTATTGAAACCATGCAAATTTGTCCAAAATTCAAGTTGAAAAGTGCCTGTCATTAAAACTCGACAGATAGCTATCTATCGAGCTTAAAGAGC
The DNA here is from genome assembly GCF_001633185.2 of Quercus lobata. Taxonomy (NCBI): domain Eukaryota; kingdom Viridiplantae; phylum Streptophyta; class Magnoliopsida; order Fagales; family Fagaceae; genus Quercus; species Quercus lobata. The sequence continues at coordinate 8,633,368 of NC_044910.1, read as the reverse complement.
TGTTCAGCCCTGAGGCTCAACAATAGCTCGACAGATAGGGTATCTATCGAGGTTTATGAAAAACAGATTTTCAATTCTGTTTTGACTCCAATCCATGTTTATGTGTTTCGGCTTTCTTTTCTCACAATCTTAGACATATAAAATGATTATTTTAAGGGCCATCAAAGTGTTCGCAAGTTGCACAAGTGTTGAGCAAAGTGTGTTCAAGCAAATTGTGACTGGAGACACAATTTTGCCCTAGTTAATTGTTCTTGTGAAGAAGTTGCTGTGTTTGTGCACCGTAAGGTTTTGTGACCAAGCATCTCTTGATCTTCATCGTTGGGATGAACTGAAGAACTTTGCAGCCAACAACCTTCTCTAGTTGGTGATTAAAGTCATGTACTGGGATATGCACAATTGGTTAGTCACGTATTGGGAGCCGTACATCGAAAGGAGAAATTATCACTACATAACAAGTCCAATTGGATATTGGGGTAAGGGTTCAACTGTAGGTTGGTATAAGGTACTGGGATTCCTTTACTTGTAACTGCTTATTATGATAATAGTGGAATTTCGGGAGTGATGACCTTAAAATCACCCGGTGGGGTTTTTGCTGTATTGGTTTTCCCCATTCATAAACAAATCACCATATTATTTATTTTCCGCTGCAAATTTAGTTTAATTGGTGATTTGTTTGTGCTACCACGCGTTTGCATGTTAATTTGATTAATTAACAAACTTGGCTAATTAATCAATTAATTTATTACAAGGGGTCAATTCGTTTTTGGCCTATCAGTGTGAACGAAGGAATAAAAAAGTGTTTTTTTTTTTTTTAAAACCTTTGAGGTATAGTGCACAACCATCTTTGGCTGTGCACTGTAGCAAAGAAACCAAAAATTTTGGCTATAGCTCCACCAATGGAGCCTTACTTTTGCATTTGATAGTGCTAAAAATAGCAATATAGCTTTTTAGCACCACCAATACTAACGCTCTAAGTTAAAGCTGAGAAAATTATTACAAAATGGGTCATGTTAATGGATGCCTTTAGCGTAATTGTCACACTTAGGATACTCTTCCATGCATAGGAACTCGAGGTAAAATCCATAGCATCAAGAATAGAACAATTTGGAGAGAAGCGAGCTTTGAAAACTCGAAAACATAGAGAGTTGGATTATTCATCATCTACCAAACTTGTTTAGCCAAGAGAGCACTATTAAATTTTTCAATATCTTTGAACCCCAAACCTCCCACTTCCTTGGCCTCTCATAATCTTTCTCAACAGACCCAATGCACTTTCCTAGAGTCTCCACTATAACCCTACCAAAATTTGCGAATAGGGACTTCAATTTTTTTAATCAAACCTTTTGGGAGTTTGAAGCAACTTTTCTTGTACATCGGGATGGCTTGGATAACAGACTTAATAAGGACTTCCCTACCTGCTTGGGATAGCAATTTTTCCTTTCAATCTTGTAACTTCTTCCACACCCTCTTGTTAATGTATATGAAGCTTCATTTTTTTGCCCGCCCCACTAAAGCTGGCAACCCTATATATTTCTCATATTACCTAATTGCCGAAACTCCCAAGAACTGTTGGATCTAGTTTTGGAGTAGGAGGGGGGGGGGGGGGTTGTTTGAACTAAAGAAAATATTAGTTTTCTCTTCTTTAATTTTTTGACTCGACCCTCTCTCGTAAATGGCCAAGATGTACAATACATGTTGGCACTCCATTTTTGAGGCACGACAAAAGATCACACTATCATATGTAAAAAATAGGTGAGATACCGAGGGCCATTTCTACAAATAGTGACACTCATTTCTATAATGTAGTATTCAATTTTTTTTTTTTTATTCTCCTATTTAATTATTTTGAAAAAAAGAAAAAAAGAAAAAACAAGTATACGGCTTTGTTTGGTGTAGACGCGTAGCTACTATATAATATTATTGTCAACCAGCTATGCACACAACTGAGGTTTCCTTACTCCATACTCTTTATGAATCTTCATGAATAGAATATAACGTGTATTTCTATCGTTTGTCTCAAAAAGAATATAACGTGTATCCTTACCTTAGCAATATCAAACCTAACTACTATACCAAATATATATACCTCCTCGCCTTCCGGCTCCGCCTATGTTTATCACATGGGCAATGTTCTGTACGTGATGCACTGTCATGTCCGTTGATCGATTACCACGATCATTAGTCTTTTGTTTCACATAGGTCAACATCCCTGTTATACTCGTTTTGGCTAGCTACTGCAATCTACTACCTAACAAAGCATTTAATGGGTTGACTTACTTTAAGAATTAATGTTTTGGTTTTGTAGGTAGGTTTGTAATTAATTTGTTTTCCGTGGCAGGGAGGTTCCTTATGCTGGTACCTTCATTAATTTGTAATTAATGATTTTTCCACAACTTCTTTTATATCTACTCTTTCATGTTTTGAATGTGAATATTATCTTTTTTGTCTTTTGAAATATGTACATCAATCAAGAGCTGGGGGAAATTAAAAGATAATTTTAGAAGCAAAATTGATCCAAATAATATTAGTTGACCTCAATAAAAATAAATAAACTGTTAAGTTTTATATGTTGGCAATTCATGAGAAAAACATAAGTCTTAGGTTTCTTTAAAAGTTTATTTTTGAAGATAAGATTGTTGTAAAGTTTTGCAATTTAGAGTGCGAAATTTCGACCAATCGAAAATCGCAAATCGGATTAGTTTGCAAATTTCAAGCCCAAGTCCATTGTTCAATTTACTAGGTTTTCATGCCACTTATTTTACACTATAAAAGAGACTCTAGAGAGAGAGAGAGAGAGAGAGAGAGAGAGAGAGAGAGAGAGAGAGAGAGAGAGAGAGAGTTCTTGTGCCTCCTATTTAATTTGTATCTATGGTTTTTATACCCAAAGCTTTCCCGTGTCTTCTACCGGTGAAATTTTTTTTGAAGAAACTCAAGATCTAGTGTTGTAGAAGTTATTGCCTCGTACTAGTCATGAAAGGTGTTAGAGATCTACATTTTCAAGAGAACATTGAAATCGTGGATTGAAGGTTCATAGAGTAGCTAATTGCTATTAATTAGCTTATTAGAGACGTATGAGGGATTTAGAGCTTAGTTCAGTAACTGTAGTTAGATTTACAATGAATAAGGTTATTCTGAGTCATTGGTGGCTCCACATGCAAGCCAAGGTGGTCATAGGACCACCCAGATTTACAAAAAAAGAAAAAAAATGCATATATACACTTGTCAAAACATTATTATATGTTAAACTAACCTATTGTGGTCACTCTAATAAAACTGTTGAACACCCTGACTTGAGAATTACAAAAAGTGTGGTTAAACAAAAATAAGAATAATGCTATATTCACAATATTTTCACAATACTTTTACAACAAATCTAATGTGGTAAGTTGTTACTAATTCTAATTTGGGCCCAATAATGATATTATTTTTTTACTTACTAATAACAGCTTTTTGCATGTGATTATTGCAAAATTGTTGTGGATATAGCATTACTCCAAAATTAATTCTGCCCCCCAAAAGTAATCCTTAATTCCTTTTATAAAATTAAAAAGAAAAAGCTTAAATAACAAAGATAAATATTAGCCCAAATAACAACAAACATAAACCAAACAAAAGCAAGACAAGACCAAACAACATCAAGTGATCAAATTGTTCAACAAAAAGCCTATTATAAAACAAAAAGATAAAAATTGCTAAATATTCAAATTTGTAGCTTGTTCAACCTTTTCAATAAAAATAATTTCTAATTTCATTTTTCCCTAAAAAATGGTACCAAGAAAAATATTGTGGTTGTCAGTTCTCTTTGATGGTGACGACAATTATATTCATTTTGGCTTTGCAGTCACAACAATTTTGCTCTCCTTAGCGATTCAACTCACAATTGTAGCAAAAATTCAAGTTATCGCTTTATTAGATTTTGTATAATTTAAATTTTTTAGTGACCACCCTAAAAAAAATTCATAGAGCCGCCATTGTTTTGATTGTAAATCTCTTTCTTATAGTGAATATGTTCACCTCGAGATTGATAATGTCAAGTTCCCCAGGTTTTTCCTGTGAAACAGTTTGTTTCATTGGTTTCCTTTGTCATCATGTCGTGCCTCTTTTAAATTTTTACACTTGCAAGGTATTGATGATGATGTGTTTAACCTAAAACATTTATAAGAAATCTAATTATTAAGTTAACTTTAAAATTTGTTAAATACAATGTTTTGATAGGATTTTATTTAAAACCAACAATTAAGTAGATACACTCTATTTGGATTAATATCTTGAGTATAATTCTTGACCCCTACAGTTATGGATAATTTTAAGTGTCTTGTTACTCATGCCTATAAAAATTAAATAAAGAAGACATTGATTTTTATGTTGATTTTATTGATATTTGTGAAACTCTCCGTAAGAAATAATTTAAATGTTTGAAAATTTCTGAGAAATTCTAGGAAGAGTTAAAAAAGGCAAAACATGAAAAAAAGGAACTAATTGTGAGATTGGATGAATTAAATAAAAAGAATGAAATTTTTAGAAAATTTTTTTTCCTCTCAAGATGAAAAGATGAAAAGCTTGGAACGATAGTTAGTTGAGTCTAAAGCTAAACTAGAAAATTTATTCTTGTTTGTCATTTTTGTGGTGTTTCTGGTCATATTCGTCTTAATTGTCGTAAATTAAAATCTAAGAATTCTGTGTTTTAGTTTAGGACAAGAGATCATATACCCCATGCCACAAGTCCATAAAGATGATTTGCATGGTTTTGAAAATTTCAAGATTGTTGGCTTGCAAAAGAAAATTACAAGATTTTTGACACTCTCAAAAGAATTTTATTCTCCCTTATATACACTCCATTTTTCATGGTTTTTCACTTACAAAGCCAATGTCATGTGTTGTATGGGTGAGAAAAGATTTTCTAAAGTGAGTGTTTTTTGCTTTGTCCTTGATTTATTTCTTTCAATTATTTGTGGACCTGTTTACTTTCTGTTTTTGATTTTGTTTTTGTTTTTTTTTTTTTAAATTTTTTTTTTTTGGTTCTTTTTGTTTGTTTTGATTATTCAAAAATGTCCAAAAACATTAAAAATTTCAAAAAGATAAAAATATTTTATTTTATGTCTTGTTTTATTTTTCTTGACGTGTATTACATGAATTCTAATATCTCTCTCTTAATTTAGACAAAGTAATTAATAGGTAGACTTTTATATTTATATATTTATTTAATATAATTTTGGGTAATGATTTTCTAACATAACTTATTTTATGTCTACCTTTTCATATTTTTAATGTGCGTATCATTTTTTTCGTTTTTTATAATGGAGAAATTTTATGCTAAAGAATAGTAGGTTGTTAGTGGTTATTATGAGTGAGTAAAAAAATAATTTTAATGATCTATTCAAATTAGAACTCAGTTCAATTTTTAATACAATAGGAATATGTGTAAGGACCAATCCTACCTGTTTGAAACACAAACTTGTTCCTTTGACCCATATGCATGTGCTTCTATATGACTACATATGTGAAGGTTAGGGTTGGTTAAAGATTAAAGAGTTTCTCAATTTAATAATGTCGGATTGGGCTGAAAAGAAATTCTCCAACCCTACCTCATATGTGCACAGTTCACCCCCTTATGCACATATTTAATCAAATCAAATAAATAAATATAAGAAACTAAAAAAAAAAAAAAAAGGAACAAGCAATCGATTTTGAAATGATAAAGCATCGTGCCTGCGAGTGGATGTTTTTAATTACAATTCAATTCGGTTTGTAGTCCTCTATTCCGCATTAAAAATTACTTTTTTTTTTTTTTTTGTCCTTTTTAATCAGGCATTAACAATGACTTATTCAAGGTGAAACAATTATATCAGATGGTCACTCATGACAACATCACAATGACGTCTTTATGCTCGGTTAACGTAATTGCGTTGAATATGAACATAGTATTTCACAAGTGGTGAGCAATTAGATATTATACCAATTATTATATTTAGGATGATTCATTTACAAGGAGTGAATGTAGACACGGAGATCTATGAGGACTCTTCTTTTATTTTTGCAGAAGTATTAGTACTAAACTAGGTTATTAAATTCCCAATCATTACCTTAAAAAATTGAAAAAACACTCCTCTGATGAAGACAACAAATATTATATTTGCTACATTTTTTTTTTTTTTTTTGGTAACCAATCCGTTATGAAAGCTGGGAAAATTATAAAATAACGGCGAGCATAACAAGTGTATATTCTCAGAGCCATGATTTTAGCCCAGAGCGATAAGGTAAGAAGACAGGATTGCAAGCAGAATTGATTCAAAAATTTTTAGTGAACATTAATAAAAATAGGTAAACAATTATAATAAAAAAAAATCAATTATTTCTAATAACAATCAATTGAAGGGACAATCTAAGTGCATAAAGTTTAAACGTATAATTTATAATTACTCAAAATAAACTGAGATAATGTAAATGTAAAAGTTTAAAAGTATAATAATGTTTTGAAAATTTTAAAATATAATGTAAATGTAAATGTAAAAGTTGTATACCACTTCATTTGCCTAAATTGCTTTTAAAATATAATGTAGTATTCAATTTTTTTTCCTATTTAATTAAAATTTGAGTTTGTAATAAAAACTTAGAGTTTGAAACTATGCATAAGACAAAAAGATTGAAGAAAAAATGATTAGTGGAGGGATGGAGACATTGGAGATTTATTGCCATGAGAAAGAATTGTATTAAAAGAAAAATTATTGTAAATTTTAAAAATAGAATAGAACGGAGGAAAAACAATACATATGACTGACCTCACTAATTTTTGAGGATCCATATCTTTGTGGAAGTGCATGAAAAATTTTAAATTAGGTTCGGTGGATGTGATTATTTTTAAATTAAAAAGAATAATTATATGAAAAATTTGAATTTCAGTTGTGATCGTAGTTTTTATGCTATCTCTTTTTCCTTGTCCTTTTTTTTGTTCTTTCTTTCTTTCTTTTCCTATTTATTTATTTATTTATAAATATAGCATGTTTTACTTAATTCTTTATGGGACTCTATATTTTGAAGTATAAATGGTAGAATTTGATTATTATTATTATTATTATTTTGGGAAGAGGTAGAACTTGATTTAATTATTATTAAAAATATACAAGTATACTGCTTTGTTGGTGTAGCTATATGACTATTTCATATTATTGTCAACCAGCCATGCACTCAACTGAGCCTCAGCCACTGAGGTGTCCTTATTCTACATGAATCTGCATGAATAAAATACAACGTGTATCCTTAGCAATATCAAACCCACCTCCTCGATCGCCCTCCGGGTCCGCTACGTTTGTGATCACGTAGGTAATGTTCCGTGATGCATATTTTATATAACATTATTTTAATAACTTCTAGAAATTTTATTGCATTTTTAACTGAATAACATTGTACATAAGTATATGAATTAAAGGTATATTCCTTCCTAGCTTTCCACAGATTCAAGATAACGACAAGAAGAACCATTTCAACGTGGCTACTTTCATCCCATTTCTTGTTAATATAATCTGCTGACACATAGAATGACGAGAATTGGACCATATATGTGCTTAAACTAATACATCACCTTAAATTCCATAACTAGAGCGGAAAATTGTTTGTGCAAAATTCATCCCACTATCCCAAAATACTAGCTGAATAATTGTTTTCAAACTTAAATTATCTTTCCACCATTTCTCAACTCGTGTATATATGCCAAGATTTGTAGATTTCTTAGCATTTACATAGTGTTAGTAGTCTCTAACTACTAAGAATTACTTTTAGGAACAAAAAAAAGTGTTAGGTTCTAAAAGGTTAGAACTATTGGCAAACCATGAATACAAACTTGTCTGGATATATATTTTAGTGTTTATAGGGTATATTAGAAAAAAATATATTTGTTGAGAGATGGAGACATTCGAGATTTATTGCCAAGAGAAAGTAAGATATAAGCATTTTATTAAAAAAATTATTCTAAATTTAAAATATGGACAAACTACTTTGAGTTGAAGTGTGACTTCAAATAGAATAGAATGAAAGAAAATAATAAATATAACTGACTCTATCTAATCTGTTCAAGATCCATAATTAAACTTAAAATTTTAAAACTAAAGTTTTGTTGTTGTTGTTGCTGTTAAACTCGTAATTAAATAAAGTTCTACCTCTTCTAAAAAAAGAGATAAATTTCTAACAATAAAACTCCCAAACAAGGGAAGGGAAGAATATTTTAAAATTATTATTTTCATTCCTTTCCATTTCATTCCATTCCCTCCTCTCAAACGAGACCTAAAAATGATGTACACGTGTGGGAGAAGCTGAGCATGTGTGTGATTTGTGTGATTAAAATATTATTTATTGCATGTAACTCTCAGCTACAGTGGGCTGCTAGAGATAGCAGCCCACTGTAGCAAGGAGTCAAAATATTATACCAATAAGTTATTTTAACAACCTTGCTGTACAGGTGTTTTTAGTGTTCGGTTACTAAAATGACTATTTAGTCATTTTAGCAACCTCATTGTGAGTGCTCTAATGGTATACTTGTGTTGGGTCAAAATAGTCATTTTAGCAACCTCATTGTGAGTGCTCTAATGGTATACTTGTGTTGGGTCAAAATGGCCAAATACCACTGTTTACCAAAATATATATCAATCTATCACTATTTTAGAAATATGTAGAGATCTACCATTTTTTTTAAACTCGAGTTTGTCACCATTGTGTATGTGTATATTTCTCGTAATTAAATAAAGTTCTACCTCTTCTAAAAAAAGAGATAAATTTCTAACAATAATACTTCAAAAAATTAAACTCTCATAAAAAAATATATAAAGCATGCTTTATTTAAATATAAAAATTAAAATTAAAGACAAAAAAAAAAAAAAAAGACAAGCAAAAAGAGATAACATAAAAATTAGGTTAACAATTGAGATTCAAATTTTACAAATAATTATTATTTTTAATTTCAAAACAAACTCATCTATTATACTTACTTTAAAATTTCTCACACTTTAAGGCTCCGTTTGGGAGGAGGGAATGGAATGGAATGGAATAGAATAAAAGGAATATTTTTATAATATTCTTCCTTCCTCTTGTTTGGGAGTTTTAATGGAGGGAATGGAATGTCCATTCCCTTGTTTGGGAGTTTAAGTGGGAGGGAATGGAATGGTTAGGAGGGAATGCTCATTCCTCCCTTTTCCCTCAAAACCTCAAATTTTTGTTCCCCTCAAAATTGGGAGGAATGGGAGGGAATGAATTTAGGTTTAATGAAATTTTTGTTAAAATATCTAAAATACCCCTTTAATATCAACCTTTTTTTTCTCATTCAGCCGTAAGAAAAATAAAGCTATAATTCTTGCACAATATTGTCCGTCCCTTTTTTTTTTTTGTCTGCTGCAATTTTCAGATATTACTCAAACCAAGTATGTCTATCTTTTTCTTTTTCTTTTTCTTTTTCTTTTCAGTTGTTTGCTAGTCTTTTTTTTTTTTTTTTTTTAATTTTTATGAACTATTTGCTAGTAATTCATGAGAGTGATATATAGTGTTTTTGTACACCTAAAAACCAAAACAAACTACATTTTGTACAATTAAAAACCTTGAAAGTGAAAAGAAACGAAAAAACCTTGAAAGTGAAAAGAAACGAAAACTGCTATTACTTGTACAGCTAAAAAAAATTGTATTTAGAAATTTGAAAGTGAGAATTGCTGGAAAACTGCTGTGAATTTGAAACTGAGAACCGCTAGAGAACTCAAATTTGCTTTTTACTCTGTTTCCTCTTTGATTCTTCTGTTATTTACTCTGTTTCCAATTTAAAACTAGCAACCCTTAAAAAAAATTTGCAAATTGAAATAAAGAAATTGTACTATTGTTAATTTTTCATGCCATTATCTTCATCTGTTAAATTATTGATTAGCGTGATATAATCTATTCACCTTGACAAAACAATATTGTAATTCAATAATCTAACACAGACCCAATTGTGGTTAACTAGTTTCACATCATCCACTAAATACTAAGCATTTCAAAGCAATTATAAGTTTTCATTGATTATTTTTTATGTTCTTTAAAAGAGGGGTATAATAGTAATGTTATTATAAAATGATTCCATTCCATTCCTTCCAATGTCACTCCCAAACGGTGTTACTTACTTTCCATTCCATTCCATTCCTTTATTTTATAACATCCAAACAAGATTTTTAAATCATATTCCATTCCATTCTATTCCATTCCTTTCCCTACTAAATCCATTCCATTCTATTCCATTCCATTCCTTTAATGATCATTCCATTCCATTCCATTCCATTCTATTCCTTTATAAACTCCCAAACGGACCCTAAGTGGGAGAGAATGGAATGGGTAGGAGGGAACACTCATTCCTCTCTATTCTTTTAAAACCTCAAATTTTCATTCCTCCCGAAATTGGGAGGAATGAGAGGGAATGAAATTAGATTTAATGATTTTTTTACTAAAACTCCCAAAATACCCTTATATATTCAACATTTTATTTTAAAATAGGGGTCTAATAGTAATATTGTCATAAAATGATTTCATTCCATTTCCTCCATGTTGCTCCCAAACAAGATTACTTATATTCCATTCATTTTCATTCCTTTATTTTAAAACATCCAATCAAGGTTACTTAATTTCATTCCATTCCATTCTTTTCCATTCCTTTCCCTTACTTAAATACATTCCATTCCATTCCATTATTTTCCATTCCCTTATGATAATTCCATTCCATTCCATTCCATTCCCTTATGAACTCCCAAACGGAGCCTATTAGTTCCGACCATGTTCCTCATCTTATTATCTCTCTCTCTCTCTCTCTCTCTCTCTCTCTCTCACGCAAAAACCAACACGCTTTGCCTCCATCTCACTATCTCTTTATCACGCAGCCAAGGTCGACGCCACCATCAGCCCAACCCTCCCCCCGCCTTTCCCTTTGCCCAGCTCCGTCTCTTCTCTCCCCTTCGCCCAGACCGAAGCCTCATTCCTTTGGGTCCATGGATTTATTTGGGTAAAGTTTTGGTTTACGTTAGGTTTAGCTTTGGATTAAATCAAATGTGATAATCGAATGGGTATTGATAATCGAATATTTTGGGTTTCAGATTTTTTATGGGTATTTTTTGCAGTGAGTTGTGGCTGCCACGGTGGTGGTGGTGGGTAACGGCTGTGCTTGCTCATTTTAGTGGGTGGTGGGGCAGTGGATTGTGGTTGTGGGTCGTGGGTCATGGCGAGTGTGTGGTTGAGATTTGGTGGTGGATCGGATTGGAGGTGGCTTAGATTTTGTGATGGTGGTGGAAGAGGAAGTTGGATGGGTTTTATGATTTGGAAGAGGAAGGCCAGAGGTGGTGGCTAGGTCCATGGTTTTGTTTGTTCGTTTGCTTTTTTTTGTTTTTTTGTTTTTTTTCCTGTGGTGGTTTGTGGTTGCCACAGTGGTGGTTGTGGTTGGTGGAGCGATGGCGGGGTTTTGATTTGTAGAGGTTGTCGGTGTTGGTGATGGTTGTTTTGGGATGATTGTGTTGGTTGTTTACTGAATTGAATATATTATTTTATTTTGTTGTTTATATTATTTTAATGCGTTGAATGCTAAAATAAAACTTTTTGATGTTGGGTGTATTATAAATTGAGTTGTTAAAATGAATAAAATGACTTTTAGAATTGCTAAAAATTATATTTTTACATGCTCTATTGTGAATGCTCTATTCACGTTTTGATTTATTTAATTTTATAATTATTGAACAAGTATTAATTTGTTGATTTGAACTCTTTCTTGATATGGATGATGAATTCAAAGTAATGCATTCGCACCACATAATATGCCAGATGACTTACCAAGTTGCAAATAGTTCAAAACATGTTTTCTTTTATAAAAAATTTCATGTAAAAAATACAGGTCAACCCAACCCACCTTATTTCTAACCTACTTAAAATGACCTGTTTTTTACCCAAGTCTGATTGACTTGACCTAAATCCAACCTAACTCGCCCATTTTGCCATGACTACTAGTAGAGCTCTACGCTGATGGTGAGAGTTAGAAGATATGGAGGGTCTACAAAATTTCAAATCTTGCACATGACAAAATGTTACTAAAATGAAAAATATGAAAAGTGATGGACCATTTTAAAACATAGAGCAGAGGTTGAAGAAAATGATAATTCATAAAAAAGAAATTGGTAGTGGGGCCTTTCTATGTAGTAGCCTTTAATTACTCTCGGGGCTAAGACCTCATTTATGATGAAATATAAGTAACACCAATACGTGACTAGTAGGAGAGGCATAACTCAAACACACTCCATATAACAAAGTCTTGTTGGCCTAAGGACCGTTCCACTAGTTCACCAGACATGTTGGTAATTCTTAAAATTTTTGCTACAATATACTTTTGCACATGTAAGTCTAATCGATCATTAAAATTTCCTTAGTCCTCAATTTTCTGGGTTTAAAACTTTAAATAAAAAAATCATACGCGTTTTCACAGGTCACAGTCCCTTGGTCCTTAACTATTATATGGTGTGATCTTGTTTTCACTTACGGGTCACAACGCTATTAGACAAAACAATATTCTTTGGCTAGCTACCGCAAGCTATAATATATATATATATATATATATATATATTTTTTTTTTTTTGAGAAATGCAAGCTATAATATAAGACAACACATTATCGGTCTTTCTTTTTTCTTTTACACAAAGTCGTACTTACCCCCATCAAAAAAAGAAAAAGAAAAAGTCGTACTTACCGTTGAATAATGACATATTTTTGCTTTATGAATGATTTGTAAACAGAAAATTTTGAGATACTGCAATTATAAAAGACAGGTACACATGGCAGGCTAGATCAAGCCTGCCATGTGTGTTGATTTCAATCTTTTAGAATTCTAATCTTTTATTGTCATGTGATGGCGACATGTTTCGATTCAAAATAAATAAATAAAAATCTATCCTTTAAAAAACATTCACAACTAGGCAAATATAACGTCATCCGTTAGCAATGCAAATTGAACTTTTGGTTCGAAAATATTGCGTATGTTTCCGTACAATTGATATGGAAACGGGAAATGCGAGTTTCTTTAAATTTTTCGTGCTAACGTGCATGTATTGTACGGGTATATTACGTGTAATAACTAACTATGATTTCTACTGGTAGCTAACCTGTGTAATGTACAATATAATTTAATTATTTGTTTTGCTTGAAGGGAAAATGACTTAAAAATAAATGAGAATAAGTAATTTAGATATATATATATATATATATATATATAAATTTGGTAAAAAATACAAATTTCATCCTGTTGAGAATACACTTTGATCATCAAATATAATTATGTAAGAATTACAATTAGAAAGAGAATTAATTAGCCTCATGCAATTCACCTCAAAGTAATAGACTTAAAACAATGGTGACTACACAAAGGATAACATTTTTATAAAGCAATCTATATGCTTGGAAAGACTAAGAATGCGAGAAGAATGTAATATTTACTTCAATGACACATTCACTCTTTTGAAGCTACGTAAAATACTAAAATTCTCAATATTTTGCATTTGCTCAATAGAGGCTCACCAAAATAGGAAGTGACACACAATTCTTGAATCTTTGGGTGTATCTCTTTGAGTAGCATTTATTATGAAACATGTGAGTTCAAATTCATGATTTTCAAATATATTTAGAATTAATCACCGCATACTCTTGGTGCGATAGTCACTTTACAAGTATAAGTACTTGTGAGGTATGGGGGGAAAGGGTTGATGTTCAAGTTTCTAGGAATGAGCTTCACACACATATATACTTAAATTAGATTAGAGTAAAATTTATATCTTGTATATAAAAAAAAAAAAAAAAACTTTAAAATTTGTGTACGTTGCATTTTAAGCAACTTTATACTTGAAACATATATATATATATATATTTATATGAAAATAAATGTATTTAAAATTATTTAGTAATAAAAGAACTTTTAATTTAACCATCATGATTGATTTTTTAATTATCAAAATACTCTTGAATCTTGATAAACATTTGACTTGAATGAAAAATATACTTGAAAAAAAAAAAAAAAAAATCCACTCCATGTTTAGATAATTTAGGGGAGAGTTGTCATTTGTTAGTACGCGGTGGAGTTAAAAATTCCCACGTTTCACGGGTATAGTTCGGTGGTTGGCGTAGTCTGTAAGTTGTTATTGATCTTTAAAGAAATAATAGAAAGAGGTAGTAAGCAGGTAAGCAGTTCTTCAGTGAAGGTGTTTTAACTCTTTATAAAAGGGGGTTCAATGTGATCATATCTATCTTCAAGCGAAAAAAGAAAAAAGAAAAAAGAAAAAAGAAAAAATGGCAACGAAACCTGAGCTTTTTAGTGAGGCTCAGTTACCAAAGCCTTCTGGCAACGAAGTGACAAAAAACGCTAATCCTGATGTCGTATGTAATTATGATGTGGGAAATAAAAAGACAAAGAAAAACGATTCAGACAAAACTACTAAGCTAATGGGTGACAATAATATTCCAGGCACCAAAAATTGACGAGCCGCAGCGAACAGGAAAGGAAGAACCGGGTAAGAAAAATAATTGTGATGGCTCATATGCATGAGACGTGCATGCATGCAGTCGTGGCTTCTCGATCGACTCACATGATGGCTTCATTTGGGTTCGTATCTTTCCTAGGTTATTGTTGCAACTGTTGTCGTTCCCTTGCCGTATTTTATTTTTCCTTGTTTTCTGCTCAATAACCCTACTCCTACGATAAGTAGGAGGAATGCTAGTTCTGTATTTTTATTTCCTATCATGTTATAAATAAAACTACATTTCAATCAAGAAAAAATACTCCATAATTTAACCCACACAATGCTAGTATCTAAGCTGCGATCTTGTTATCCTTGGCATTATGAGATATATTAATTTGATGAAGATTTGGAATCAAAGGGATGTGCTATAGCCTTGGTTCCTGAATCGTAATCCCTGACATCAAACCCTCATTGCTTCACAGTAGATAATATATTTTCTAACATCTTTTCTTCTATAGATATGAATGATAGATTTTCGATCAATTTATGAAATCTACTTGATGGTAATTGCTCAACTTTGCTAATTGAGTTAACTGGTACTATATATATATTTTCTAATATTAAGACATATATATTCCTTGTCGGTGTGGAAACTCTTATTGCATATCATACACTATCATGAAATTAAACCATATAAGCTTTTTCTGTTTAAAGTTGCAACAGCCTAGTGCAATTCCATATTCTAAATACCAATTGATGATGCACGAAAATCAATAGACTAGAATGCTTCGAGCTATAGTGATGACTTTTTTGTCTTGAAAAGAAAAGAAAGAACTGTCAAGGGTAATTGATGTAACTCGGTCAAGGATCCTTCGACTGTTAAGTCAATTTTCTCTCTAGAACACAATGATGAAAAATTGTGAATGGTAAAACTTACCTTAGGTGAATGAGACTTGTTCATTTTATAAAGAGTTAGAAGTAGGTCTATTGGTTCGGATCCACCACCATCATGGGTGATGTGTGTGGTTAATGGAGATAATGGGGTACGTACGTGGAGTAGTGCATCATGGTCTGACTATATGGAGCTCTTTTGAGAACTTTCTCGTAGAACTCACTAAGTGTCTTATGGTCGTCCATGCTCTTGGGTCATGGATGACCTTCTTGAAATTGAATGACTTTATTACCTATGAATGAGTTGTATTTCCACATATGATGCCCACCTGAGTTCTTTTTTCTCCACAAAGCTTTTTGGACGTGGTCTAGTTATGGACGACCACTATGGATGAGTTGACCTTAGATTGATTCCCATCACCAATAATCTTCCTTTTGATTAATCAACATTCTTTATTTATTTATTTTTTTTATCTGAGAAGGGATTAATAAACATTCAAGATTCAAGAATGAATTATATTTTTTTTGCTAAGATGAACTTTGCATGTAGGCCAATAGATTTGGATTCTACTAAGCACATATTGAATAATTTGAACACGCCTTGCAATGAAGAGCTATTTTGGCACCAGTCTTTTATTGCAGAATTTTAAAATATCAGTTATAAATCATTCATAAAACCTAACGGGTGTCATTATTCCACTGTATTGTATGCCTTTGTTAGGTGAAACGCAAGAAGGAAAAGATATTTTCAGAAAATTAAGATAGAAAATGAGAATGAAAACATTAAAAGTGGATTATGCCTCGATGACTAAATACATCATTTTAGGTACAATTGTGAGGCATACAGACGAACTTAGTTTTGGAAAGGATTAAACGTATTTTACCCACCTGATAAGCTCAAAAATAGCTGTCCCTCTTCTACTGAAAATTTTTGTAAACCACAAACCAAGGTTTCATTACTATGATGGACAAAGTTTAGTTACAAAATTAGTTGTAACCTAAGACTACAACCTTACTCAATATCTTTTTATTGGAGGTAAATTTTGAGAATTCCATCATTAGATTACATCTTCTTTTTATATCTTCTATGCTTGCAAAATTTCAAGAAAATTAAAGATGAATAGCTATGCCCTCAATAAATTGTTTTAATTGTTAGTTTTGATAGTTTAAGATTATGCATAAAATACAAGCTTATAGATCATATACTAAATAATATCCGATTGACACAAAATTTGACATATGTATTAAGAGTGTAAAGAATACGCAATTCAACGGTTAGATTTTCAAAATATGTAGCAATGTTTATTTTATTGAGTAAGATTGTAGTTTTAGGCTACAACCAATTTTGTAGCTAAATTTTGTCATACTATGATAGGATTAAACTGTATATATATTGTATCACTTGTAGATAGCCAAACGCTGAATCACCAGATATCAAAAAGATCAGTCCTCTCTATAGTTTCATTGTTTCAGCCAAAGCATATTATCTATAAATAAATAAACAAATACAGACAGATCGTCAACAAGGAAATCAATATCGTACTAGTCATTAAAATGGTACCAATACTCCTTTAAAATATATCAAATAAAATACTGCGTTATACCGGTCTGTACTAGCTGTACTAGAGATTTCTGGTGTTTTAGTCGGTACAATAAAAAAAATAAAAATTGTTAAAAACAAGTTATTTAAATTTTAATCTAATACATTGGGTTAATGTTCTTACGTTAATATTTAGCTTACTAAATATGTGGATTTTTAATTTATGTTTATAAATATAAAAATTAAAAAAATAAATATACATAAATAAACACACACACACACACACATATTTACAAATATATAAATAACTATAACCTTGAAATGGTACACCGATATGAATCGGCATTGAAATTTATCGTTTCCTATGCCAATAAAAATAGGCTCCAATATAAAATTGATTCCCTTGATCTTTAACCTAATAATTGCTTTGTCTAATGGTATTGGCTTAAGCTCAAGGTTTTTTTTTTTTTTTTTTGGTAGTTCCTAGATCTCAAGACATCCATAAAGTCCTAGATTCAAAACCTCTAGCTTCTTAGCATCTTAGAGCCACCTTGAAGCTATTCCTCCTTATAATAACTTAGCATGTGTAGGATAGATCAGGGCCTATACATACATGAAAGAACGTTTGATACTTAAAGAGATTTGGATACTTTCATTTTAAAAAATAAAATAAAATAAACAAAAAATTAGCTCGCAACAATGCATTGACTTTGTGTAACTAACATGGAAATGTAAAGGACTAATCGATTAGCACATCACACATATAGTGTATCACAAGTTACAACACTGCCATAGGTGATAAATGAAGCTTGATTACTACTAATGGCTAATGTAGTTAGGGAAAATTATTATGTACTCTAGAAGTATTTTTCCTACCTCTCACATAAGGGTGAGCCCCATGGTGGGTGGGACTCACCCTTTTGTGAGAGGGAGAGAGTATACCTTTGGAGTACACAATAACAACCATGTAGTTAGCGTCCATTTATAATCAATGGTTTGAGGTGTTATACTTCAATTATTGTGTTCCTATGTCTCTGCAAAAACTAAAAGGGAATAAAAACCAATATGAATGTTGGATAAAAATTGTGTTATGAAATTAGAATGTATCCTAATGTTTTAAGAAACATCTTAAGTAGTTTAGTAGTTGAACATAGCATTTCATAACAATCAACGTTTAGTAAGAACTTTCAATATCTAGCCTAATTTTCAAACATATTTTTTCAATAGCCTAACCTACATATATGACAGCTTAGCAACTGAGAGAAGAGTTCCACTAAAACTTCTATGGCACCATCAAATGCCAAACTTTTTAACATGCGCTAGTAGCTTTAGAACACCTGATACTAGTACTTTAATACTGGGTTGACTAGGTTTTTTTATTTTTTATTTTAAAATTTTGTTTTGTTAAGTTTTTTAGTTGAGTAGTTACTACTTGGGTTAGACTAATTAAAAGGAAGAGGGTCTAAGTTTTTGGAAGAGGGAGGCAAAACGCTATAAATAAAAAAGTATAACCAGTAAAAAAAATTTCATTTTTTCTTTGGGCCAGGGGGCCAAATTTTTTATTTCTTTTTATTTCTTTGGGCCAGGGGGGCCTAGGACTCCTTGGGCCCCCCTAGGTCCATCCCTGTTGAGGACTTTTTTTTTTTTTTTTTTTTTTTTGAGAATCAAAGGACTTTTCTTTTATGTTTGCAGAAGTTAGTACTAAATTGGGTTATTAAATTCCCATTCATGAAATTTAAATATTGAAAACACTCCTTGAATCGAAGACAAAAACACTACATTTTCCAGTATAATATTTTTGATTTTGCACTTGTAAGAGCATTCATATTTATGGAGTTATAATTTTAGCTATTTGGCACCACAAAAAGCTACTTTATTTATTTTACCTTCTCACTTTACAAAACATCCAACATCAGTGGTTTTATTTTAGCTTTCAACATAATAAAATAATATAAACAACACAATAAAAAAATATATCCACTACAATAAAGATAAAAAGAAAGAAAAGAAATCAGTAAAATAATGAAAGTAGTGTGTGTTAGGACATATGTGATTCACTTATTAGGAACATATGTCACTATTTTATGTAATTGGTTAATCCTTTGACAAAACGTACTTTACTTGTATTTGGGTAGATCTAGGATGTGTTTAATACTTCAAGAAACTTTGTTTCAAAATCAAGTGTTGAAACCATGCAAGTCTGTCCAAGATTCAAGATAAAAAGTGTCTGTCATTAAAACTCGACAGCTAGCTATCTATCGAGCTTCAAGAGCTGTTCAGCCCCGAGGCTCGATAGTAGCTCTACAGATAGGATATTTGTCGAGGTTTATGAGAAACATATTTTCAATTTTGTTTTGACTCCAATTCGTATTTATGTGTTTGAGTTTTATTTTCTCACAACTCTAGACATATAAAAGGATTATTTTAAGGGCCGTGAAAGTGTTCACAAGTTGCACAAGTGTTGAGCAAAGTGTGTTCAAGCAAATTGTGACTAGAGACACAGTTTTGCCCTAGTTCATCGTTCTTGTGAAGAAGTTGTTGTGTTTGTACACCGTAGGGTTTTGTGACCAAACATCTTCTTGATCTTCATCGTTGGGATGAACTGAGGAACTTTGCAGCCAATAACTTTCTCTAGTTGGTGATTAAAGTCGCGTATTGAGATCCGCGCAATTGGTTAGTCACGTACTGGGAGCCGTGTATCAAAAGGAGAAATTGTCACTACAGAACAAGTCCAATTAGGTATTGGGGTAAGGGTTCAACTGTAGGTTGGTATAAGGTACTGAGATTCCTTTACTTGTAACTGCTTATTGTGATAATAGTGGAATTTCGGGAGTAGTGACCTTAAAATCACCCGATGGGGTTTTTGCTGTGTTAGTTTTCCTTATTTGTAAACAAATTATCGTGTTATTTATTTTCTGCTTCATACTTAGTTTAATTGGTGATTTGTTTGTGCTACCACGCGTTTGCATGTTAATTTGATTAATTAATAAATTTGGCTAATTAATCAATTAATTTATCACAAGGGGTCGATTTGTTTTTGGCCTATCAAGTGGTATTAAAGCAGGCAGACTCTGATTAGGGTTAATCTTTGTGTGTTGATCCATTGATCCCTATTTGTCATGGATAGAGGACAGCCATTAATTATACTTCTATTTGATGGCACTAACTATGCATACTGGAAAATACGCATGAGAGCTTTCTTGCATTCTTTAGATGAGAAAGTGTGGCAAGCTGTGGAGATAGGCTAGACTAAGCCTACAGAAGCACCGGCCGATTGGAATGATGCCAAGATCAAGGCAGCAAACTTCAACAGCAGGGCATTGAATGCTTTATTCAGTGCAGTCACAAATGAGGAGTTCAAGAAGATATCCTCTACTGAAACTGCTAAGGAGGCATGGACCATCCTCTAGACAACCTATGAGGGAACCAAGGCTGTCAAGGATTCGAAACTACAAAGGCTTACTACAAGCTTCGAAGAGATTAAGATGGAGGAGGATGAGTCATTCGATGAGTTCTATTCCAAGCTCATAGTAAACTCAGTTTTCAGTTTTGGGGAAACCATTCCTGAACCCAAGATTGTGAGAAAGGTGCTCAGATCTCTGCTTGAGAGATTCCATGCCAAGATTACGGCGATCAAGGAATCAAAGGACATTGACAAAATTCCTTTGACAGAGCTGGTTGGTAATCTGCAGACTTACAAGCTAGGGTTAACCAGGATTGGTAAGTCGGGCAAGAGCAAGAGCATAGCCTTGAAGGGCAAGAGCAAGAGCATGGCCTTGAAGGCCAAGAGTAGTGACACGGATGAGTCTTCGGAAGATGAAGATTCTAAGATGAAGTCCTACATCACCAGGCAATTCAAGAAGTTCATGAAGAATACCAATGGGAAGGGTTTTGACAAGGACCGTAGGCAATCTAGTTCTTCTCAGTTCAAGAGTCAAGACAAAGGGAAGAAGGATGCTAGGGATGGTGGTCAATACACTGTTCCCATAGGACCTAAGTGTTTTGGGTGTCAAGGCTTTGGTCACATGAAACAGGAGTGTCCTACATATCTCAAGAGCATTGGGAAGAGCAAGGAACTCCCTGCGACTTTAAGCGATACTGAGCCAGAGGATGATTCCGACAATGAGGATGACAGAATCTTGAATGCCTTCACTGTCACTGTCAATCCTATTGAGGGGATTGTTGAAGATGTGGATGAAGAAGAAGAATTGGTGGAGTCCAAGTTTGAGAAGATGGATGAACAAGATGACATCCATACAACCTATGCAAAGTTGTACAAGGTCTCAGAGAAGCATGAGAAGATGTATAGGTTGACCTCCAAGAAGCTTAGTGATGTGGAGCTTGAGCGAGAAGAGCTTTCCACAAAAGTTGATGAAGCCAATCAGACTATTGGGGCACTGAGGTTTGAAAACAATTTCTTGGCTGAGAAGACCAAGAAGCTTGAAGCAGAGTTGTTCCAAGTCAGAGCTCAATTGGAGAGAATTTCAAGTGCTAAGCTTGATGAGATGCTCAATCTTCAGAAATTTGCTTCTGATCGAACAGGCTTAGGGTATGGTATCTCTTCTTCTAATATTGCTTCTACTAGTACTACTGTTTTTGCTCCTCCTAGTAATAATGTTGAAATTGAAAACAATGATGTTAAAACTGATTTAGCTAGTGAGAACATAGACAAAGGTAAATCTATCTTAGGAGCACCCCCTAAGCAAGATAAGAAGGAGGCTAAAAACCCTAGGGCTAAGAAGGATAACTCTCAAAAGCCTAAATAAAAGAAGCAGCATCTCTATCATGATTGTGGACTTGCTGATCATACACGACCAAATTGTTATAAGTGGTTAGCCACTCAACAAAGAAACAGTATGATAGCATCTGGAAGCCAGAATCAGCTTCAATCCTTTCTTACTCCCCTTGGAGATCTTCTCAAAGCCCTCATGTTCCTTTCGAACTTGAACGGTTTCAATTCTTTCCCCTTACCACCGGTTCAAGGGTTTAATCAAAGGAAAGGTTCCTCCAGGGTGTGGAAGGAAAAGAGCTCCAAGTGATTCTATCACTTTCTTCTCTCTTTTTGTGTTTTTGTTTTTGCATAACTTGTGTGTTTTGCTTTTATTTTGAGTCAGTCTAGTTTTTATACTTTGCTTTGTTTAACATGTTTTTGTTTGTTTTCAGTTTTGTTTATTTTGTTTTTAATATAAAAATAAAAAAAATTGAAAAAAATCAGAAAAATACAAAAACAGTGTGTGTTTTATGTACATTGGTACTTGTGTACCTTGGATGGTCATTGAAATAAAGTTTTCTAAATTCTGTATCTCTTGTAACTTAGATGAGCATCTCTATGCACAACTAAGCAAGTGAGCTTTGTGGCTCTTATTTGTGATGAGTAAGATTAAGTTATCTCTTGTACTTAACACTCGTATCACTCTTTTTGACGGGAACTACTAAAAAATCCTAAGAGAGAGGCATAAATAACCATCTCATTACTGTTGCCTGTCAATCATTAAATGACATCTGTATGCTTCGGCATAGCAAAAGTGCAATGTCGATGACATTTGTGTGCTTCGGCATAGCAAAATTGGAATGTCAAAAGCTTAACATAATTAAGTATTTCTTTTCTATCTCTTATATGCCCATGCATGATTTGCTTAAAAAAAAATGCAAAGAAAATAAAAAGCGAAAAGATTAAAATGCTTTAAATATGATTGCAAGTGTGTATTGTAGGAGATGTGGGAGTTATAGGATGTATCTCGAAGGTGATAGTCCCCATCAAAAGGTTATGATTATGTGTGAGTTGATGTGATTTTCCTATATCTCAAATTGTCATAACATGTATACACTTATGCAATTTTGTGATGTTTTTCACACACAACACGCAACATTTTTTGCTACTTTTGATACATGTGCAGGTACAATGTGATTTGGTCATCACAAGGTTTTACATGTGTTACTGTTTACTCACTAAACTGTCTTGACTTATTTTTGAAATATAAAATTGGTTAGACCTGTTTAGTGTGTGTGTGTGTGTTTTTGGGATCCATGTGCTTAAAAATTGTTGTCGAGAGATGATTTTAAATGTTCAAAATGTTGTTTGGATTTTTGGTTGAGTTGCATGCTTTGTTGCATTCATATCTGTGTTTTTCCCTTCTTGAAAAACCGATTTTAAGCTATCTTGACACCTCCTCGATACCTCCTCGACACCTGGCTATCTGTCAAGATCCTAAGCTTTTTCTTATCGCAATCTCGACAGATCCTTGATAGCTGGTGGATCGATCGAGAAAGTTCCTGGACCCTCGATAACTTCTCGATAGCTGGTGGATCGATCGAGCTTCTGTTCTTGTGTCTTTGCTTTGTTCCTCGACACATCCTCGATAGCTTCATCTGTCGACATTGTTTTTCTCGATACCTTCCTCGACAGATGGCTCAACACCTCTCGACACCTCTATCTGTCGAGAATTACTAAGGATCTATATAAAGGACAAGTGCAATCCGGACTTCATTTTCTCTCGATCTCTCTCTTGATACCTCTGTCTTCTCACCTCCCAAATCACTCTCTCTCACTCCAAACCACTTTTCAAGTGATTTTCAATCTTTTTGAAGGTTTTTCTTCACTTGGTATGTTCCTAATCTCTCATTTTCATGTTTTGAAACCTAGGTTTTTGGGTTTTTCGAAAAATTTTGGGGTTTTTCAAAATTAATGAGTTTTTGTTGAAATTTGGGATGGGTTTTTCCTTACATAAGTTTAAAATCTCATACATTGCATTCCATGTGCATTATAACTGTATTTTCATGCATTTAGTTGTGTGTTATACATGTTAAACTGCTTGTGTGCTGTTAGGATTGGATTGGGTTGAGCCTATAATGTTTTTTTTTTTTTACTTTGCACGTCACATGCTAATGCATTTTCATGCATATGTTCTTTACATTTAGTATATTTTTATATATATTTGAACTGTTTGGAGCTTTTTTGATTGTCTCTTTCTACCCCTCTCTCTCTCTTTTCGTTTGCATTAGTTGTGTCTATGGCACCAAAACATAAATCCACTTCATCCCAGAACCCTCTTCATTCTGGGGCATCGTCTTCCTCTAATCCTACTCCTTCTAATATCCAGTTCCGTGATGAGGATGCCCAAAAGGACTTTTCGGTGAACTTTTCTTGACGAGGTGTTCATTCGGAACGCCAAGTCATTTTGTTAGATTTCTCCAATACTGACCTACCCATTGTCATTCACAGTCAAGGTTGGGAGTCACTGTGTGACGTCTCAGTCACATATCCTTCCGTGCTGATCCAGGAGTTTTACTCCAACATGCATGGAATTGATTCTTCAGTACCTCTCTTTCATACTTGCGTTCGAGGTACGTGCATTGTTGTCACACCGCAGCTTGTTGCGGATGTGCTTCATGTTCCTAGGGTAGAGCATCCTGACTACCTCGGATGTGATCGTCTGAAGACTGTGTCCAAAGACGAGATGATCTCTGCTTTCTGCGAGCGCCCTTCTGATTGGGGTGACCATCAGTTTACACCATGTAAGGCCTTTGCTAAAGGTCGTAGATTCATAAACATGGTGATGTGTTTAGGGATACGACTACCCGTGATAAGCTCATCTTTCCTTCGGCTATCACGAGGATCTTATGCCATTTTTCTGTTCCTTTTCCCTCTTCCACCCATTTTTCTGTCATGTGTGCCATAGATGCCGCTACCATTAAACTTAGCGAGGTGCAGTTTAGGTCACGACAGATGGATTTAGCAACTCCTCCCTCCCATTTGGCTCCATCCACATTCGCTCCCTCCTCTTCTTCGAGTGATGTTTCACTAGGGGACATTATGGCGCAGCTACAGCGCATGGATGCTCGCCTTGATACACTCTCTACAGAACTGTATCAGGTTAACGTCCGTGTCGGCCGTATCGCACGGCGGCAGGCAACTATGGGTGGTTTTGCTCCGAAGGCTTCTTTTCCACCTCCTCATGTGGCTTCTGATTCTGAGGATGAGGATGATGATGATGGAGATGACGATGATGCTTCTGATGATGATGATGGAGATGTTAGCTCTACCGATGAGATGTCTACTTAACACTCTTACACTTTGTCACTCGTGACAAAAAGGGGGAGTAGTTTTGGATATGAGAGTAGTCATTCTTAGGGGGAGAGTTAGTATAGGACATTTTTTTTGTTCGGGGGAGTGTTGATATTTATGAGGGATGTAGTGAGGATTACATGTATCTTTTTCTTTTCTCTACTTTAGATACATTTATTCTTGTACACTGGTCTTGTGACCATTATTGACATACATTGTACTTATTTTCTTTATATGTTGATGTATGCTTCTTTCACCTACCCTTACATGTGTTGTTTCTTTCTCTCTTTATGCACATGCTTCTTATTACTTGTATGCAATTATTTCTGTTTCACACAAAGATGCCTTGATGAGTTTTGTTTAAAATGTTTCAGAAATACAGGTTGTCAAAGTCTACTTGCCATAAACTCTTTTCTTGCAAAGTTTTTCAAGAGTTTGTGTTATGATAGATTTTATTGTAATCAACAAATGAATATGAGTTGAGTGATTTATGACTTCTCTCATATCTCATTTGTTTGTTGTGGTTTTGTCATGGATTGCCAAAGGGGGAGATTGTTAGGACATATGTGATTCACTTGTTAGGAACATATGTTACTATTTTATGTAATTGGCTAATCCTTTGACAAAACGCACTTTACTTGTATTTGGGTAGATCTGGGATGTGTTTAATACTTCAAGAAACTTTATTTCAAGATTAAGTGTTAAAGTCATGCAAGTCTGTCCAAGATTAAAGCTGGAAAGTGCCTGTCATTAAAGCTCGACAGCTAGCTATCTATCGAGCTGAAAGAGCTGTTCAACCCCGAGGCTCAACAGTAGCTCGACAGATAGGGTATCTGCCAAGGTTTATGAAAAACAGATTTTCAATTCTATTTTGACTTCAATTCGTGTTTATGTGTTTGGCCTTTCTTTTCTCACAATCCTAGATATATAAAAGGATTATTTTAAGGGCCGTCAAAGTGTTCACAAGTTGCACAAGTGTTGAGCAAAGTGTGTTTGAGCAAATTGTGATCGGAGACACAGTTTTGCCCTAGTTCATCATTCTTGTGAAGAAGTTGCTGTGTTTATGCACCGTAGGATTTTGTGACCAAGCATCTTCTTGATCTTCATCGTTGGGATGAACTGAAGAATTTTGCAGCCAACAACCTTCTCTAGTTGGTGATTAAAGTCGTGTACTGGGATCCGCGCAATTGGTTAGTCACGTACTGGGAGCTGTGCATCAAAAGGAGAAATTGTCACTACAAAACAAGTCCAATTGAATATTGGGGTAAGGGTTCAACTGTAGGTTGATATAAGGTACTGGGATTCATTTACTTGTAACCGTTTGTTGTGATAATAGTGGAATTTCGGGAGTGATGACCTTAAAATCACCCGGTGGGGTTTTCGCTGTATTGGATTTCCTTATTCATAAACAAATCACCGTGTTATTTATTTTCCGCTGCATACTTAGTTTAATTAGTGATTTGTTTGTGCTACCACGCGTTTGCATGTTAATTTGATTAATTAATAAACTTGGCTAATTAATCAATTAATTTATCATAAGGGGTCAATTCGTTTTTGGCCTATCAGTGTGAACGAAGGAATAAAAAAGTGTTCTTTTTTTTTCTTTAAAAAAAAAAAAAAAAAAAACCTTTGAGCTACAGTGCACGACCATCTTTGGCTGTGCATTGTAGCAAAGAAGCCAAAAATTTTGGCTATATCTCCACCAATGGAGCCTTACTTTTGGATTTGGTGGTGCTAAAAATAGCAATATAGCTTTTTAGCACCACCAATACTAATGCTTTAAGTTAAAGCTGAGAAAATTATTACAAAATGGGTCATGTTAATGGATGCCTTTAGCATAATTGTCACACTTAGGATACTCTTCCGTGCATAGGAACTCGAGGTGAAATCCTTAGCATCAAGAATAGAACAATTTGGAGAGAAGCAAGCTTTGAAAACTCCAAAACAAAGAGAGTTTGGATTATTCATCATCGACCAAACTTGTTTAGCCAAGAGAGTCAGGGCATGTAATCTGAATGCCTCACAAATGGTGCTATTTGATTAAAAGCCAGTACTTACTCAGTTAAGAGCTTTTTTGGTTTCACTGAAAACACTTCATTTTCAGGTTTCATTTCTTGTTTGCTGTGAGCCCCACCACCTCAATGTTTGTATGGTTTCATTTTAATTCTCAGGGTCCGTTTGGATACAATTTATTTGGCTGAAAACTGAAAACATTGTAGTAAAATAATTTTTAAATGTGTGAATAGTGCCGTAAGACCTATAAACAGTACGTAAACAGTGCATTTTGTCTCCTGCATAGTGAATCCAAATGATGTTACTGTTTATACGCGTTGGAAAAAAAAATGCAAAAAATGCAAACGTGAGCCAAAAAACGTGAATCCAAACACTCACTCAGTCTTTGGAACCCATTACCCAAAAAAATGAGAATGAGAACAACATTTTGGAGTTTTCAAAAGTTGAGAACTGAGTTAAGTGTCATTTTTGTAGTACATACACCTGTGCCATTAATTGAGCCTAATGGATCTTCTTATTTTTATTTTTATTTTTACTTCCTTAACAGTTCTCCCATCTCTCTCTCTCTCGGTTGAGTTCACATCTCTCTCTCTTGGTTAAGTTCAATTGGTGGTTTAGGTGTGGTGTGATTGTGGCCGTTTGTGGTGGGGTTTGTGTAAGTCTTGCCATTTGTGGTAGTGATGGGTTTGCTGTTGGGTTGAGTTTTGAGTGGGTTTATGGATGGTTACGTGGTTGTTGCTGAGTTTGCTGGGTTGTCCCTGTAGCTTATGCCAAAGTAATGAAAAAGCTCAATGTTTGTAGTTAAAACGTTGGGATTTTACAATAGGTGCTGCCAAATCCTGTACTTAAAAGAGGGAAAAATTCGCCTCCAGCCTTGTGCCTTTTCTTGCTCTCCTCCCATTGGTTGCATTTCAATCCCTTAATCAAGTATGTTGTAGAATAGGGGTGGAATTTTCTTTTTTCCCATTGGTGTGGGTGTGGCTGGTAGTGCTTAGATATGTCAAAATGGGTTAGAATTGGTTGACTCGACCTTGAAAAACACCTAACCTAAACCTGAATTTTTTGATCCAAAGCAAAAACGGGTTAACCTATGACCTGACCCATTTATTAAAAAAAAAAAAATTCACTAAAAAATATTTAGACTATGCCATGGGTACTAGTTGCACAAAGTACAAAGCATGGCTAGTTAGCAACCTACTGCCTAGTTAATAGCTAATAAGAGTCACATGACAAGTTGACAACCCATTTATTAAAAAAAGAGCTAAAATGAAAGGAAAACCGAAAACAAGTAAACAAAACAAGACATTTGATTTGACTATACATTAGTTTAACACTACTAAGTTACTTACACAATAACATTACTTGTCTACTTACACAAAGTGACAAAACAAGTTGAAGCTACTAAACTTAATTAAAAAAAAAAAGTCCAAACAAGCAAACCTAACATCTAATCTTCAGACCACGCCTACGCCTCCACCAAGAGAGCACTATTAAAATTTTCAATATCTTTGAACCCTAAACCTCCCACTTCCTTGGCCTCTCATAATCTTTCCCAACTGACCCAATGCACTTTCCTAGAGTCTCCACTATAACCCCACCAAAATTTGCGAATAGGGACTTCAATTTCTCTAATCAAACCTTTTGGGAGTTTGAAGCAACTCTTCGTGTATGTCGGGATGGCTTGGATAACAGACTTAATAAGGACTTCCTTACCTACTTGGGATAACAATTTTTCCTTTCAATCTTGTAACTTCTTCCACACCCTCTTCTTAACGTATATGAAGCTTCATTTTTTTGCCCGCCCCACTAAAGCTGGCAATCCTAAATATTTCTAATATTGCCTAATTGCCGAAACTCCCAGGAGCTATTGGACCTAGTTTTGGAGTAGAGAGGGGGGGGGGGGGTTGTTTGAACTAAAGATGTCCAATACATGTTGGAATTCCGTTTCTGGGGTATGACAAAAGATCACACTATCATCCGTAAAAAATAGGTGAGATACCTGAGGGCCATTTCTACAAATAGCGACACCCATTTCTATAATTTCTATAATGTAGTATCAATTTTTTTTCTTTATTCTCCTATTTAATTATTTTGAGGAAAAAAAAAAAAAAAAAAACAAGTATACGGCTTTGTTTGGTGTAGACGCGTAGCTACTATATAATATTATTGTCAACCAGCTATGCACACAACTGAGGTTTCCTTACTCCGTACTCTTTATGAATCTTCATGAATAGAATATAACGTGTATTTCTATCGTTTGTCTCAAAAAGAATATAACGTGTATCCTTACCTTAGCAATATCAAACCTAACTACTATACCAAATATATATACCTCCTCGCCTTCCGGCTCCGCCTATGTTTATCACATGGGCAATGTTCTGTACGTGATGCACTGTCATGTCCGTTGATCGATTACCACGATCATTAGTCTTTTGTTTCACATAGGTCAACATCCCTGTTATACTCGTTTTGGCCAGCTACTGCAATCTACTACCTAACAAAGCATTTAATGGGTTGACTTACTTTAAGAATTAATGTTTTGGTTTTGTAGGTTGGTTTGTAATTAATTTGTTTTCCGTGGCAGGGAGGTTCCTTATGCTGGTACCTTCTTTGGTTTTTAGGTTTTTTCCGCATGCTGGTACCTTCCGTATGAATCTAAGCTGAATTACCAATAATAATAATAATAATAATAAAAATGGATTAACTTTATTTATATATTTATTTAATCTATTTTCGGGTAATGATTTTTCCACAACTTATTTTATGAATCTAAGCTGAATTACCAATCGAAAATCGCAAATCAGATCAGTTTGCAAATTTCAAGCCCAAGTCCATTGTTCAATTTACTAGGTTTTCATGCCACTTATTTTACACTATAAAAGAGACTCTATAGGATGAGAGAGAGAGAGAGAGAGAGAGAGAGAGAGAGAGAGAGAGAGAGAGAGAAGTGATTCTTGTGCCTCCTATTTAATTTGTATCTATGGTTTTTATACCCAAAGCTTTCCCGTGTCTTCTACCGGTGAAATTTTTTTTGAAGAAACTCAAGATCTAGTGTTGTAGAAGTTATTGCCTCGTACTAGTCATGAAAGGTGTTAGAGATCTACATTTTCAAGAGAACATTGAAATCGTGGATTGAAGGTTCATAGAGTAGCTAATTGCTATTAATTAGCTTATTAGAGACGTATGAGGGATTTAGAGCTTAGTTCAGTAACTGTAGTTAGATTTACAATGAATAAGGTTATTCTGAGTCATTGGTGGCTCCACATGCAAGCCAAGGTGGTCATAGGACCACCCAGATTTACAAAAAAAGAAAAAAAATGCATATATACACTTGTCAAAACATTATTATATGTTAAACTAACCTATTGTGGTCACTCTAATAAAACTGTTGAACACCCTGACTTGAGAATTACAAAAAGTGTGGTTAAACAAAAATAAGAATAATGCTATATTCACAATATTTTCACAATACTTTTACAACAAATCTAATGTGGTAAGTTGTTACTAATTCTAATTTGGGCCCAATAATGATATTATTTTTTTACTTACTAATAACAGCTTTTTGCATGTGATTATTGCAAAATTGTTGTGGATATAGCATTACTCCAAAATTAATTCTGCCCCCCAAAAGTAATCCTTAATTCCTTTTATAAAATTAAAAAGAAAAAGCTTAAATAACAAAGATAAATATTAGCCCAAATAACAACAAACATAAACCAAACAAAAGCAAGACAAGACCAAACAACATCAAGTGATCAAATTGTTCAACAAAAAGCCTATTATAAAACAAAAAGATAAAAATTGCTAAATATTCAAATTTGTAGCTTGTTCAACCTTTTCAATAAAAATAATTTCTAATTTCATTTTTCCCTAAAAAATGGTACCAAGAAAAATATTGTGGTTGTCAGTTCTCTTTGATGGTGACGACAATTATATTCATTTTGGCTTTGCAGTCACAACAATTTTGCTCTCCTTAGCGATTCAACTCACAATTGTAGCAAAAATTCAAGTTATCGCTTTATTAGATTTTGTATAATTTAAATTTTTTAGTGACCACCCTAAAAAAAATTCATAGAGCCGCCATTGTTTTGATTGTAAATCTCTTTCTTATAGTGAATATGTTCACCTCGAGATTGATAATGTCAAGTTCCCCAGGTTTTTCCTGTGAAACAGTTTGTTTCATTGGTTTCCTTTGTCATCATGTCGTGCCTCTTTTAAATTTTTACACTTGCAAGGTATTGATGATGATGTGTTTAACCTAAAACATTTATAAGAAATCTAATTATTAAGTTAACTTTAAAATTTGTTAAATACAATGTTTTGATAGGATTTTATTTAAAACCAACAATTGGTATCAAAGTAGATACACTCTATTTGGATTAATATCTTGAGTATAATTCTTGACCCCTACAGTTATGGATAATTTTAAGTGTCTTGTTACTCATGCCTATAAAAATTAAATAAAGAAGACATTGATTTTTATGTTGATTTTATTGATATTTGTGAAACTCTCCGTAAGAAATAATTTAAATGTTTGAAAATTTCTGAGAAATTCTAGGAAGAGTTAAAAAAGGCAAAACATGAAAAAAAGGAACTAATTGTGAGATTGGATGAATTAAATAAAAAGAATGAAATTTTTAGAAAATTTTTTTTCCTCTCAAGATGAAAAGATGAAAAGCTTGGAACGATAGTTAGTTGAGTCTAAAGCTAAACTAGAAAATTTATTCTTGTTTGTCATTTTTGTGGTGTTTCTGGTCATATTCGTCTTAATTGTCGTAAATTAAAATCTAAGAATTCTGTGTTTTAGTTTAGGACAAGAGATCATATACCCCATGCCACAAGTCCATAAAGATGATTTGCATGGTTTTGAAAATTTCAAGATTGTTGGCTTGCAAAAGAAAATTACAAGATTTTTGACACTCTCAAAAGAATTTTATTCTCCCTTATATACACTCCATTTTTCATGGTTTTTCACTTACAAAGCCAATGTCATGTGT
Organism: Quercus lobata; assembly: GCF_001633185.2. Classification (NCBI taxonomy): domain Eukaryota; kingdom Viridiplantae; phylum Streptophyta; class Magnoliopsida; order Fagales; family Fagaceae; genus Quercus; species Quercus lobata. The sequence continues at coordinate 8,601,376 of NC_044910.1, read as the reverse complement.
TGTATGGGTGAGAAAAGATTTTCTAAAGTGAGTGTTTTTTGCTTTGTCCTTGATTTATTTCTTTCAATTATTTGTGGACCTGTTTACTTTCTGTTTTTGATTTTGTTTTTGTTTTTTTTTTTTTAAATTTTTTTTTTTTGGTTCTTTTTGTTTGTTTTGATTATTCAAAAATGTCCAAAAACATTAAAAATTTCAAAAAGATAAAAATATTTTATTTTATGTCTTGTTTTATTTTTCTTGACGTGTATTACATGAATTCTAATATCTCTCTCTTAATTTAGACAAAGTAATTAATAGGTAGACTTTTATATTTATATATTTATTTAATATAATTTTGGGTAATGATTTTCTAACATAACTTATTTTATGTCTACCTTTTCATATTTTTAATGTGCGTATCATTTTTTTCGTTTTTTATAATGGAGAAATTTTATGCTAAAGAATAGTAGGTTGTTAGTGGTTATTATGAGTGAGTAAAAAAATAATTTTAATGATCTATTCAAATTAGAACTCAGTTCAATTTTTAATACAATAGGAATATGTGTAAGGACCAATCCTACCTGTTTGAAACACAAACTTGTTCCTTTGACCCATATGCATGTGCTTCTATATGACTACATATGTGAAGGTTAGGGTTGGTTAAAGATTAAAGAGTTTCTCAATTTAATAATGTCGGATTGGGCTGAAAAGAAATTCTCCAACCCTACCTCATATGTGCACAGTTCACCCCCTTATGCACATATTTAATCAAATCAAATAAATAAATATAAGAAACTAAAAAAAAAAAAAAAAGGAACAAGCAATCGATTTTGAAATGATAAAGCATCGTGCCTGCGAGTGGATGTTTTTAATTACAATTCAATTCGGTTTGTAGTCCTCTATTCCGCATTAAAAATTACTTTTTTTTTTTTTTTTGTCCTTTTTAATCAGGCATTAACAATGACTTATTCAAGGTGAAACAATTATATCAGATGGTCACTCATGACAACATCACAATGACGTCTTTATGCTCGGTTAACGTAATTGCGTTGAATATGAACATAGTATTTCACAAGTGGTGAGCAATTAGATATTATACCAATTATTATATTTAGGATGATTCATTTACAAGGAGTGAATGTAGACACGGAGATCTATGAGGACTCTTCTTTTATTTTTGCAGAAGTATTAGTACTAAACTAGGTTATTAAATTCCCAATCATTACCTTAAAAAATTGAAAAAACACTCCTCTGATGAAGACAACAAATATTATATTTGCTACATTTTTTTTTTTTTTGGTAACCAATCCGTTATGAAAGCTGGGAAAATTATAAAATAACGGCGAGCATAACAAGTGTATATTCTCAGAGCCATGATTTTTTTTTTTTTTTTTTTTGAAAACCTCAGAGCCATGATTTTAGCCCAGAGCGATAAGGTAAAAAGACAGGATTGCAAGCAGAATTGATTCAAAAAATTTTAGTGAGCATTAATAAAAATAGGTAAACAATTATAATAAAAAAAAAATCAATTATTTCTAATAACAATCAATTGAAGGGACAATCTAAGTGCATAAAGTTTAAACGTATAATTTATAATTACTCAAAATAAACTGATATAATGTAAATGTAAAAGTTTAAAAGTATAATAATGTTTTGAAAATTTTAAAATATAATGTAAATGTAAATGTAAAAGTTGTATACCACTTCATTTGCCTAAATTGCTTTTAAAATATAATGTAGTATTCAATTTTTTTTCCTATTTAATTAAAATTTGAGTTTGTAATAAAAACTTAGAGTTTGAAACTATGCATAAGACAAAAAGATTGAAGAAAAAATGATTAGTGGAGGGATGGAGACATTGGAGATTTATTGCCATGAGAAAGAATTGTATTAAAAAAAAAATTATTGTAAATTTTAAAAATAGAATAGAACGGAGGAAAAACAATACATATGACTGACCTCACTAATTTTTGAGGATCCATATCTTTGTGGAAGTGCATGAAAAATTTTAAATTAGGTTCGGTGGATGTGATTATTTTTAAATTAAAAAGAATAATTATATGAAAAATTTGAATTTCAGTTGTGATCGTAGTTTTTATGCTATCTCTTTTTCCTTGTCCTTTTTTTTGTTCTTTCTTTCTTTCTTTTCCTATTTATTTATTTATTTATAAATATAGCATGTTTTACTTAATTCTTTATGGGACTCTATATTTTGAAGTATAAATGGTAGAATTTGATTATTATTATTATTATTATTTTGGGAAGAGGTAGAACTTGATTTAATTATTATTAAAAATATACAAGTATACTGCTTTGTTGGTGTAGCTATATGACTATTTCATATTATTGTCAACCAGCCATGCACTCAACTGAGCCTCAGCCACTGAGGTGTCCTTATTCTACATGAATCTGCATGAATAAAATACAACGTGTATCCTTAGCAATATCAAACCCACCTCCTCGATCGCCCTCCGGGTCCGCTACGTTTGTGATCACGTAGGTAATGTTCCGTGATGCATATTTTATATAACATTATTTTAATAACTTGTAGAAATTTTATTGCATTTTTAACTGAATAACATTGTACATAAGTATATGAATTAAAGGTATATTCCTTCCTAGCTTTCCACAGATTCAAGATAACGACAAGATTCCATTTCAACGTGGCTACTTTCATCCCATTTCATGTTAATATAATCTGCTGACACATAGAATGACGAGAATTGGACCATATATGTGCTTAAACTAATACATCACCTTAAATTCCATAACTAGAGCGGAAAATTGTTTGTGCAAAATTCATCCCACTATCCCAAAATACTAGCTGAATAATTGTTTTCAAACTTAAATTATCTTTCCACCATTTCTCAACTCGTGTATATATGCCAAGATTTGTAGATTTCTTAGCATTTACATAGTGTTAGTAGTCTCTAACTACTAAGAATTACTTTTAGGAACAAAAAAAAGTGTTAGGTTCTAAAAGGTTAGAACTATTGGCAAACCATGAATACAAACTTGTCTGGATATATATTTTAGTGTTTATAGGGTATATTAGAAAAAAATATATTTGTTGAGAGATGGAGACATTCGAGATTTATTGCCAAGAGAAAGTAAGATATAAGCATTTTATTAAAAAAATTATTCTAAATTTAAAATATGGACAAACTACTTTGAGTTGAAGTGTGACTTCAAATATTATAGAATGAAAGAAAATAATAAATATAACTGACTCTATCTAATCTGTTCAAGATCCATAATTAAACTTAAAATTTTAAAACTAATGTTTTGTTGTTGTTGTTGCTGTTGCTTTGACTTAAAGTGTGAGAAATTTTAAAGTAAGTATAATAGATGAGTTTGTTTTGAAATTAAAAATAATAATTATTTGTAAAATTTGAATCTCAATTGTTAACCTAATTTTTATGTTATCTCTTTTTGGTTGTCCCTTTTTTTTTTTTGTCTTTAATTTTAATTTTTATATTTAAATAAAGCATGCTTTACTTATATATTTTTTTTATGAGAGTTTAATTTTTTGAAGTATTATTGTTAGAAATTTATCTCTTTTTTTAGAAGAGGTAGAATTTTATTTAATTACGAGAAATACACACACACACAATGGTGACAAACTCGAGTTTAAAAAAAATGGTAGATCTCTACATATTTCTAAAATAGTGATAGATTGATATATGTTTTGGTAAACAGTGGTATTTGGCCATTTTGACCCAACACAAGTATACCATTAGAGCACTCACAATGAGGTTGCTAAAATGACTAAATAGTCATTTTAGTAACCGAACACTAAAAACACCTGTACAGCAAGGTTGTTAAAATAACTTATTGGTATAATATTTTGACTCCTTGCTACAGTGGGCTGCTATCTCTAGCAGCCCACTGTAGCTGAGAGTTACATGCAATAAATAATATTTTAATCACACAAATCACACACATGCTCAGCTTCTCCCACACGTGTACATCATTTTTAGGTCTCGTTTGAGAGAAGGAAATGGAATGAAATGGAAAGGAATGAAAAGAATAATTTTAAAATATTCTTCCCTTCCCTTGTTTGAGAGTTTTAATGGAGGGAATGGAAAACTCATTCCCTTGTTTGGGAGTTTAAGTGGGAGAGAATGGAATGGGTAGGAGGGAACACTCATTCCTTTCTATTCTTTTAAAACCTCAAATTTTCATTCCTCCCGAAATTGGGAGGAATGAGAGGGAATGAAATTAGATTTAATGATTTTTTTACTAAAACTCCCAAAATACCCTTATTTATTCAACATTTTATTTTAAAATAGGGGTCTAATAGTAATATTGTCATAAAATGATTCCATTCCATTCCCTCCATGTTGCTCCCAAACAAGATTACTTATATTCCATTCATTTTCATTCCTTTATTTTAAAACATCCAATCAAGGTTACTTAATTTCATTCCATTCCATTCTTTTCCATTCCTTTCCCTTACTTAAATACATTCCATTCCATTCCATTATTTTCCATTCCCTTATGATAATTCCATTCCATTCCATTCCATTCCCTTATGAACTCCCAAACGGAGCCTATTAGTTCCGACCATGTTCCTCATCTTATTATCTCTCTCTCTCTCTCTCTCACGCAAAAACCAACACGCTTTGCCTCCATCTCACTATCTCTTTATCACGCAGCCAAGGTCGACGCCACCATCAGCCCAGCCCTCCCCCCGCCTAGCCCCCTTTCCCTTTGCCCAGCTCCGTCTCTTCTCTCCCCTTCGCCCAGACCGAAGCCTCATTCCTTTGGGTCCATGGATTTATTTGGGTAAAGTTTTGGTTTAGGTTAGGTTTAGCTTTGGATTAAATCAAATGTGATAATCGAATGGGTATTGATAATCGAATATTTTGGGTTTCAGATTTTTTATGGGTATTTTTTGCAGTGAGTTGTGGCTGCCACGGTGGTGGTGGTGGGTAACGGCTGTGCTTGCTCATTTTAGTGGGTGGTGGGGCAGTGGATTGTGGTTGTGGGTCGTGGGTCATGGTGAGTGTGTGGTTGAGATTTGGTGGTGGATCGGATTGGAGGTGGCTTAGATTTTGTGATGGTGGTGGAAGAGGAAGGTGGATGGGTTTTATGATTTGGAAGAGGAAGGCCAGAGGTGGTGGCTAGGTCCATGGTTTTGTTTGTTCGTTTGCTTTTTTTTTTTTTTTTTTTTTCCAGTGGTGGTTTGTGGTTGCCACAGTGGTGGTTGTGGCTGGTGGAGCGATGGCGGGGTTTTGATTTGTAGAGGTTGTCGGTGCTGGAGATGGTTGTTTTGGGATGATTGTGTTGGTTGTTTACTGAATTGAATATATTATTTTATTTTGTTATTTTTATTATTTTAATGTGTTGAATGCTAAAATAAAAATTTTTGATGTTAGGTGTATTATAAATTGAGTTGTTAAAATGAATAAAATGACTTTTAGAATTGCTAAAAATTATATTTTTACATGCTCTATTATGAATGCTCTTATGTTTTCTGTAGCTATATGCTATTATCGTCAAACAACCATGCATGCAAGACAGGTGTCCTTACTTTACATGAATAGAAAACAACGCGTATCCTTAGCAATATCAAACCCACAATACCAAACAAATATACCTCCTCGCCCTCCGGCTCTGCCTATGTTTATGATCACGTAGCTAGGCAATGTTTTGTGATGCACTGTCATGTCCTCTGATCGATTAGCACAATCATTAGTCCTTACTTTTACGAAGTCTACGTTTTTTTTAAGGGTCATACTAACGAATACCCTTAGAGTATTGGTTAACAATTCATTTTATAAAAGTTTTGACATCACTTTTATAAAAAATTGTCATAACAATAATTACTTTTTTTCTTTTCTCATAAATTTTTTTTTAAAAAATGGATTATTAACCAATACCTTAAGAGTATTCATTAGCATTTCCATTTTTTTAATATAAAAAAAAGAACATTATTACACAGGTTTTGTTTTTTGTTTTTTGTCTTTGTGTTTTAAATCAATGCCAAGTGGCATCTAGTCACATCCCAAATTATTTTACTTTCTCTATTTCCCACCTTGAATTTTCTATCAACTGCTTATCAACAATGACAAAATGTCAAGTACTAAAATGAAATATATAAAAAATTATGGATCATTTCTTACAAGTTCCTAGCCAAAATAAATTGCTTTTCGAGTTAAAAAGAAGATATTTTCTGGAGTATATATTGCTTAATAATGACATAATATTCATAAACGAGACTATGTATATAAATAAGTAAACAATCAAACCTTAATTTATATTCTCAAATTGAAATAAAGTGCCAAACACAATGCATATAAAATTAAACATAATTATTAGATTATTTTTCATGATATTAGATTATGAAATTAGTTTTCAAAATTGTAAATTTCCTATACGTTTTTTTTCTTTGTCAAATTAGTTATCCACTAGGGTATTTGTAATTTTGTTTTATGTTTTGGATGTTGATATTGTGTAGAAGTGAAACTTTAATTTTTATTTTAATTATACTCCTTTGTGTTTGTGCTACCTTATTTTGGTTAGTAACGTTTTGATTTGTTTAATTTTATAATTATTGAACAAGTATTAATTGATTGATTTGAACTCTTTCTTGATATGGATGATGAATTCAAAGTAATGCATTCGCACCACATAATATGCCAGATGACTTACCAAGTTGCAAATGGTTCAAAACATGTTTTCTTTAAAAAATTTCATGTAAAAAATACAGGTCAACCCAACCCAACTTATTTCTAACCTGCTTAAAATGACTTGTTTTTTACCCAAATCTGATTGACTTGACCTAAACCCAACCTAACTCGCCCATTTTGCCATAACTACTAGTAGAGCTCTACACTGATGGTGAGAGTTAGAAGATATGGAGGGTCTACAAATTTCAAATCTTGCACATGACAAAATGTTACTAAAATGAAAAATATGAAAAGTGATGGACCATTTTAAAACATAGAGCAGAGGTTGAAGAAAATGATAATTCATAAAAAAGAAATTGGTAGTGGGGCCTTTCTATGTAGTAGCCTTTAATTACTCTCGGGGCTAAGACCTCATTTATGATGAAATATAAGTAACACCAATACGTGACTAGTAGGAGAGGCATAACTCAAACACACTCCATATAACAAAGTCTTGTTGGCCTAAGGACTGTTCCACTAGTTCACCAGACATGTTGGTAATTCATAAAATTTTTGCTACAATATACTTTTGCACATGTAAGTCTAATCGATCATTAAAATTTCCTTAGTCCTCAATTTTCTGGGTTTAAAACTTTAAATAAAAAAATCATACGCGTTTTCACAGGTCACAGTCCCTTGGTCCTTAACTATTATATGATGTGATCTTGTTTTCACTTACGGGTCACAACGCTATTAGACAAAACAATATTCTTTGGCTAGCTACCGCAAGCTATAATATATATATATATATATATATATTTTTTTTTTTAATAACAGTTAGATTACATGTTTTTAATAAATTCTTCATGTTTGTAAAATTTCAAAAAGATCAAAGATCAAAAGTTACATGTTTAAATTTTAAGTTTTTGTGGTAAATAATTATGCACAAAAAATAAGTTTATCGACTGAATGGTAAATAACATCTGATTTAGACAAAATTTAACATGCATGTTAAAACATAAAGAATATGTAATCCAACGGTTAGATTTTCAAAATTCACATTCAATAAAAAAATATATGACAATTTTAGAGGGTAGTTTGGTGAGAAACTTTGCTCTGCAATCTAATACTAAGACAAAACGAACATACAATTAAAGGCTTGACAAACTCTAAGAATTAATGTTTTGCTTTTGTGGGTAGGTTTGTAATTTGCTTACTGTAGCAGGGAGGTTCCTTATGCTGATACCTTCCTTGGTTTTTGGGTTTTTTCCTATGTACTTACGTTTTTCAATGAATCTAAGCTGAATTACCAATAATAATAATAATAATAATGGATTACTTCATTTACGTGCTAGTGTATAGCCCATGCATATACACAATACAATTAAAAACAATCACAATTACACATGCATATAAGTTAAAATTATATCTAGTGTAAGATTTACACATTAAGTTATAGATATATACATGAGTTTTACTTTTTATTTTTGTTGGTTATATGCATGATTTTATTCTCTTTTTATATTGGTTTTTTGATGATTTATTCATATTAAAATCTTCGTTTTTTGCATAACATTAACTCTCCAAGAAAAAAAATTAAAAAAAATTTAAATAGGACACATGACTCGGTATTAGATAACAATTGAAATCTAATTTAGAATTTAGTTAAATTTTTTCTTAGTTTTAGCTTTAATTATATATATATATATATATATATATATATATATATATTGTGGGGACTGTTCGATCAATAGGCCCAGAAAGTTCAGGATTGATTCAGGAATGTTGGGCCCGCAGCCCATCCGAGGATGCATATCCGTCCGAGGAGGCCAAGTCAGGTCATAATGTAGTTACTGAAGGCGATGGTAGTCAACATCACAAGGGTAGGGTTCTGTACTCGTCCGAGGACACCATACTTCTCGGCAGTGTGCGTCCGAGGACGGTTAGGACGTGGTCCTATCGCAACCAGACCTCTGAATTAGGTCACCGTAAAAGACAGGATAACCGACCAAGGACGAAAGAGATAAGGCAAACAAATATCTATCACTACAGCTGCCTCCGCATTAATGACCTCTTAACCAACTCTCTGGCCGCATTAATGTGGAGGTGATACCTGAACAGTAAGGAAGCAGCCTTACAGCTGCCCATAAGAAGTTCCAGGGGGTGCTAGATGGGACAGAAAGAAATCCTCCGAACCCAACCTACACGTGTGCGGTGAGGATGGAGCACAACGGGGGGTACATAAACTAAAAGAAGAGCGCCAAAAAGGGGATCGAAAAGAAAAACAAGAAAAGAGAAAAAGAAAGAGAAAAGCAAGAGTAGAGAAAAAGAGTTGCCTTGATCACTAAAGAAAAGGATTGTTGTACCAATTTTAGACTTTTAGTATGCATGGGAACGAATCTCTATAGGGGAGACCACAGTTAACCTAGCTCTTTACACCCACGCTCTACAAATCATATTGTCTGGGCCTTTTTACGTGCGAACCCAATACTGTTTAGGTTCGTTACCAAATCGTGTCCTTACAATTGGCGCCGTCTGTGGGAAGAGGTTGTGTTAGCTTGTAGAACTTCCGTTACAACATTTCCGATGGAAGGAGTTGAGCAACCTCACTCCGCGGTGGGACCGCATCAGGATGTTGTCAACCTGCATCAGGCAGAGTCAAGGGGCTCTCAGCATGGGGGTCCTCGAAGGAGTCCCGAACGGAGAGAAGTCCGGGAGGGGAGTATACATACAACTCACACCACCAGGAGCCATTCACGGGGGAAGAGTCACGTCTCCCACGCGAAGCGTGATGGGAATCTGCAACGTGAGATTGCAGACTTAAAGAGAGAGTTGTGCCATGCACGGCGGGAGCGTTCCCCACCTTGCTCCGAACCATCATCTGGGGAGTTGGATGGAACTAGTTACAAGCGGAGATCGAAAACTCCGCAAAGCGAAACTTTCTCTTTTGAAGAGGAGCATCGCCATCGACGTAGGCGTAGAAGTCCAACTAGCAGGGGCTTGGGAAACGACGCCATGAACAAGGCCTTGAGTCAAATTTCCAAGTCACCCTTTACAAGGAACAAAGATGATGTTGCCCCTCCTCGGCGATTCCATCAGCCTACGTTCTCCCTTTATGATGGCCATTCAGACCCGGTGGAACATGTAAGCTATTACAGCCAGAAGATGGCTATTCACTCCAGAGATGATGCCTTGATGTGCAAGATTTTTCCATCGAGTTTGGGTCCGACGGCGATGAGGTGGTTCAATGGCTTAAGGACTAATTCTGTTGGATCTTTCAAAACACTGACTCGGGCTTTTGGTGCTCGCTTTATTACCTGCAGCCGAACTCCTCGGCCTTTGGGTTCCTTGTTTACGTTGTCTATGCGAGAGGGCGAGACTCTCAAGAGTTACTCGGATAGGTACTGGGAAACATTTAACAAAATAGAGGGAAAGAATGATCCTGTGGCGATAACCACTTTTAAGTCTGGCCTTCCAGCTGATCATGATTTGAGGAAGTCCTTGACGGGTAAGCCTATCACTAGTGTGCGTCAGCTGATGGATAGAATAGATAAGTACAGAAGAGTAGAGGAAGATCAACTGCAGGGGAAAGGAAAGGCCAAGATGGTCCCTCAAGAGAGGAGGGATTTCAGGTCAGATCGTTATAATAACAGCCGACCAAGGAGGGACTTTGGTGGGCAGTCGGGCTCGGCGGACGCCCAAGTTGTTAATGCAGTATTTTGGGAGCCTGTTCAGCAGGTTTTGGAGAAGATAAAGAATGAGCCATTCTTCAAGTGGCCGAACAAGATGGCGGGAGAGCCTACAAAACGCAATCCGAGTTTGTATTGCCATTACCACCAGGATCATGGGCACACGACAGACAACTGCAGGAATTTATGGGACCACTTGGAACAGTTGGTCCGTGAAGGGAAATTAAAACAACTCCTGCATCATTCCAGCGGAAGGGTGAGCCAGGGAGGTTCCGAGGTGCGTGGGGACGCTTCGTCAAGGCTCCCCCTGGGTACGATTAACGTTATCTTTGCAGCTTCGGACAAGACTGGATCTTGCCCCTCCAGAGTGTTGTCGGTGTCCTGATCCCAGGCCGAGGATCGTTCTCAGCCATTGAAGAGAGCCAAGAGGCGTGTCCCCTTGATTTTGGGTTTTTCAGATGAGGATCTGGTTGGAACCATACAGCCCTATGAGGATGCTTTGGTGGTAACATTGAGGATCAGCGGGTACGATGTCTGAAGAGTGATGGTTGATCAGGGAAGCGCTGTGGATGTGATGTACCCAGATTTATACAAGGGGCTAGGTTTGAAACCAGAAGACTTAACAACTTATAATTCCCCTCTAGTGAGTTTTGAGGGAAGGTTGGTCACCCCTATGGGGCTAATCAGGCTGCCTGTTCAGTCAGGAGCGGATGTGGTGGAGGTGGATTTTATCGTCGTTGATGTTTTCTCTCCGTACACTGCCATTGTGGGCAGACCTTGGCTTCACACCCTTAAAGCAGTTTCGTCCACCTTGCATCAGAAGGTGAAGTATCCATCTGGAGACCAAGTGCTGGAGATAGTAGGGAGTCAGGCGGCTGCTCGGCAATGTCAAGTAGCTGCTATACAGCATCGGCCAGAGGCAGAAACCTCGGCTACCGCCGATAATAAGTTATAGCAATTAAAGTCCCCAGTATTAGGCTTAGACGTGCCAACCAATGGTGTGGAGTGTGAAGATCTGGAAAAGGCAGTTGTTGCTGATGATCCAGAAAAATTCTTTCGGGTTGGGGCCAAGTTGCCTTCCCAAGAAAAAACGAATTTGCTGGAGTTCCTCCGAGACAATGTGGACGTTTTTGCATGGGATCCGTACGAAGCCCCCAGGGTGGACCCGAATTTCATTTGCCATCGACTCAACGTGAACCCTGCCGTTGTCCCCAGGAGGCAACCTCCTCGGCGGCCATCGAAGGAGCATGCCGAGGTAGTTAGAAGCGAAGTTGCCAAGCTCAAACAGGCCGGGGCTATCAAGGAAGCTTTTTACCCTCAATGGTTGGCCAATACTGTAGTAGTAAAGAAGAAGACTAGAAAGTGGCGGGTGTGCGTGGACTTCACGGATCTTAATAAGGCGTGCCCCAAGGATCCATTTCCTATGCCGAAAATTGACCGGTTGGTGGATGCGACCGTGGGTCACCCTAGGATGAGTTTCTTGGATGCCTTTCAAGGGTATCACCAAATACCACTGGCCACTGACGATCAAGAAAAAACTGCTTTTGTGACCCCGATTGAAAACTACCATTACAAGGTGATGCCCTTCAGCTTGAAAAACGTTGGATCTACCTACCAACGCATGATGACGAAAATGTTTGAGCCACAATTGGGCAGAAATATTGAAGTTTACATTGATGATATGGTTGTAAAGAGTAAGGTAGTATCCGAACATGTGGAGGACCTCACTAGTATCTTCGAGATACTGAGAGAACATAAGTTGCGCTTGAATGCTTCGAAGTGCTCCTTTGGTGTAGGCTCCGGGAAGTTCTTGGGGTACATGGTGACCCATAGAGGAATTGAGGTGAATCCAGACCAGATTAGGGCCATTAACGATTTGCAAGCTCCTCAGAATCCAAAAGAGGTGCAGAAACTGACTGGGATGACTGCTGCGTTGAATCGGTTCATCTCCAGGTCAGCTGAGAGGTGTCGTCCTTTTTTTCGCCTATTACATAAGTGGCAAGGATTCGAATGGTCCAAGGAGTGTGCCGAAGCGTTCCAACAGTTGAAGGATTACTTATCCAGGCCGCCTATCATGTCTAGCCTTGAAGTGGATGAGGTGTTGTATGCCTATTTGGCGATAGCTCCTCACGCAGTTAGTTTCGTCTTGATTCGAGAAGACAATGGCGTCCAAAGGCCAGTTTATTATGTAAGTAAATCCCTCCATGAAGCCGAGGTGAGGTATCTGTCATTAGAGAAGGCCATACTGGCGGTGGTCCATGCAACACGTAAACTTCCGCACTATTTTCAAGCTCACACTGTGGTTATTTTGACCCAACTACCTCTTAAGTCCATACTCAAAAGTGCTGACTACACCGGTAGAATTGCCAAGTGGGGCACGATTCTGGGTGCGTTTGACATCAAATACATGCCCCGCACCTCTGTAAAAGGCCAAGTCCTCGCCGATCTGGTGGCTAAATTCGCTGAGTGCCCTGAGGAAATTAGTAGGAGTCAAGATCACATGGATGAAAAATCGGTTGGCATGATATCCGCATAAGGAGGGTCTGTATGGAAAGTTTACGTGGATGGGGCCGCGAACCAACGGGGAGCCGGATTGGGCTTGGTGTTGATATCCCCCGAAGAGGTCATCATCGAGAAGTCGTTAAGACTAGGGTTCTCGGCTACTAACAATGAATCAGAGTACGAAGCTTTGATAATGGGAATGAGCATGGTCCATAAAATGGGTGGAAAGGTAGTGAAACTATTCTCAGACTCGAGGCTGGTAGTCGGCCAGGTGACCGGGGAGTTGGAGGCCAGAGACCCAAGGATGCAAGGATATCTGGACCGGGTTAGGCATATGCGAACGGAGTTCGAGTCTTTCGACGTATTACATATTCCACGAGGTGAAAATACCCACGCCGATTCCTTGGCGACTCTTGCCACCTCATCAGTACGAAATTTCCCCTGGGTGATTATCGTCGAAGACTTGTGTACTCCTACCTCACCGGAAAAGGAGGTTTGCCAAATCCGCCAAGTTAGTTTGTCGCCAAGCTGGATGGATCCCATATTACAATTTCTCGAAAGTGATATATTGCCCGAAGATAAGGCGGAAGCTGAGAAAATACGAAGGAGAGCTCCTCGGTATTGGTTATCCGAGGATAAGAAGTTATACAGACGGTCCTTCTTTAGGCCTTACTTGCTCTGTGTGCCTCCTAAGTCGGCAGAGTCAATCCTGGAAGAATTGCATGAGGGCATTTGTGGAAGCCATACGGGAGGAAGGTCTCTATCATGCCGAGCCCTCACGCAAGGTTATTGGTGGCCAAATATGCGAAGAGAAGCGCAGGAGTACGTTAAGAAATGCGATCAGTGTCAGAGATATGCTCCGAATATCCACCAACCGGGAGGAGTTCTTAACCCTCTCTCAAGCCCTTGGCCTTTTGCGCAGTGGGGGCTGGACATTGTCGGCCCTTTTCCTAAAGTCATAGGAAACAAGAAGTACTTGCTGGTAGGCACGGACTACTTCACTAAATGGGTCGAAGCTGAGCCCTTGGCGAACATCAGGGACGTAGATGTGAAGAAGTTTGTTTGGAGGAACATCATTACACGATTTGGAATTCCCCGAACTCTTGTCTCGGATAACGGACTCCAATTCGATAGCAATGCCTTCAGGGAATATTATTCAGAACTGGGAATAAGAAACAGATATTCCACTCCAGCTTATCCACAAGACAATGGGCAGGCTAAAGCTGTTAACAAAGTAATAGTCAATGGGCTTAAGAAGAGACTGGATGACACGAAAGGAAAATGGGTGGAAGAGTTGCCACATGTGCTTTGGACGTATCGGACAACACCTCGACGTTCGACGGGGGAAACTCCCTTCTCCATGACCTATGGGGCAGAGGCCGTTATTCCTCTGGAAACTGGATTCCCGACGTTAAGGACCAGTACCTTCTCTTCGGGTAATAATGATGCGATGTTGGGAAAAAGTTTAGACCTGATTGAAGAACGAAGGGAGAGCGCAATGGTTCGACTAGCTTACTACCAGCATAAACTCAAGCAGGGCTACGATAGCAATGTGAGGATGAGGCCGTTGGCCATAGGAGATCAGGTGATGAGGAAAGTCTTGGGGGCCACAAGGAATCCAAATTGGGGAAAACTGGGACCTAATTGGGAGGGGCCATATCGGATCACCTCTGTAGCTGGAATAGGGGCCTACTATTTAGAGGACCTAGATGAAAAATCTGTACTCCATCCTTGGAATGTAAATAATCTCAAGAGGTATTATTATTAGTAAAGGAGTTTTAATTCAAATATTCTCTTTTAACTTACGTCAATTATGCATCCCGTAATCTTGCATCCTGTGATTTATATTGAATTGTTAAACAGAAACTGAGTTATGCCAGGTCCTCGGATCGCAAACTTAGTGGAAATTAATATCCTATCACTTATATTGAATTGTTAAACAGAAACTGACTTATGCCAGGTCCTCGGATCACAGACTTAGTGGAAATTAACATCCTATCACTTATATTGAATTGTTAAACAGAAACTGAGTTATGCCAGGTCCTCGGATCGCAAACTTAGTGGAAATTAACATCCTATCACTTATATTGAATTGTTAAACAGAAACTGAGTTATGCCAGGTCCTCGGATCGCGAACTCAGTGGAAATTAACATCCTGTGATCTACATTGAGTTGTTAAACAGAAACTTAGTTATGCCAGGTCTTCGGATCGCAAGTTTAGTGGAAATTAACATCCTGTAATTTACAATTGAATAGTTAAACGGAAATTATGTTATGCCAGGTCCTCAAACCGCAAACTTCGTAGAAATTAACCTTCTATGTTGTACATTGAATTGTTGAACGGTAAGAGAGGTTTGATGAATCTTCTAATCATAAATTTGATGGAAATAATGCTCTAAAACATTCATTGTGAAGTCGGACGCAAGATTGGCGTTCAATAAAGAAGGTGGTCGAAAGGAACCCATACAAAATTACAACGATGAAGTGAATGAGTGTAAAGATAACATAGAGCCGCCAGAACAGTAAGTAAATGAGCATAAAAGTTTATTAGCAAGTGTCTATTTTCAAGTTACAAAACGGGTTCTACTTTTTTAATTTCAATAGGATCTGTGGGGTCTGGCTCGCGGGTAGGTCTGCCCCCGAAGTTGCAATGCCATCTTTGGCTTCGGTAATTCCCCCAGTTGGTAGAACCGTGGAGTCCAATTCTTGTTGAAAACCCTGGGAGGCCATCCCCGCCTCCAAAGCGGTGGTGATCTGGTTTGAGGAAGCTCCTGGAAGGGCAAGTCCCACTTCCGTCGATTCCAGTTGGCCGCGAGGAGGAGAATTGCGAGGCAAAACCTCCTCGTTAAGGTTAATAACTGGAGAAGGAGCATCACCCTGATAGGGTTGAGGAGCTGAGGGGCGTATCGCCTCGGGGTAATATACGTTCTCTGGCCTACGTAGCTCAGAGGAGGCTTCAACCCCAGCACGGTTAAGGGTCTCGCTCCAAGTTCTGGCGCAATAGATACGGCATACCTCCGGAACCTCGGCTCTCAAAGCCTTCTCAGTTTCAGCTATCCCGACTTCGTAGCCTCTCTGCTCGGCTTCATTCATTGCCTGCTCAGCGTTGATTTTGGCTTTCTCGGCTTACTCTTTGAGCTTTTCAGCTTACTCCCTTAGCTTCTGAGTTTCCTCTAGGTGCTTCTTAAGAACAAGAGCCTGCTCCTGAGTCTTTTTCAGCTTGGAATTCGTCTCGCGCAGAAGCCTTGCATGTTCCTCGGCCTACTTCTGATAGCCTTCTGATAACGATTCTGCGCTCTTGTGAGCTTCCTCTTCGGCCTGTAATTTCTTCTTTGCGTCGGCCAAATCCTGCTCGGATTTGGACAAGGTCTGTACAGCCATTACCCTCCTTTTCCTTTCGCCATCTAGCTGGTTGGAGCATGCATTGAGCATATCATCTAGCTTGAAAGTATTTTGGATGATCTGTAAAAAAAAAAGGGAACAACAATAATAATAAAAGATAATAATAGAAAAAAGAAAAAAGGGGGAAGCTAATATTATAATCAATAAAAAAGTGCGTGTTAGTGAATAACAGTCATAGAATGAAACAGGGTAAAAGACAGCTCCTCACCATGCCCAAATACCGTTTGTTGTCAAGAATGAGTTCATTCTTCCTCATGTTCTTTATCTCGGCCATATCTTTTGGGAGCAATAAGGCTTCCTCTATGGCCGAGGCTACGTGACACCCAATGCCGCCATTATAGTCCCTTATAGATGCATCGTCTCGCAGTGGCTCCCCACCATGCATAGGTGCTGGCAACCACGCTTGTGGCTCAGGATGAGGGGAATTAGATTTCTCTTGGCCCCGTGTGGCTGGGTGCTTAGTTTTCTGCTGCTTTACAGCTCGATGGTCATCCTCCTCACGAGTGGGATGAGACTTGCTCGTATCCATCACCTCCTTGCCCTTCTGATCCCTGCGTTTTTTCTGCTCGGCAGAGTCAGGAAGCGTTGTTTGTGGAGATGAACGAGGAGGGTGGTGAGGAGCGACAGGAAGAGACCTGGCTAGAAGAGATGAAGTCTGGGACAGAATTGTTTTTGCAGGGACAGACTCTCCTGATTGACCCTCCATTAGCTCCAGCAAGCTTTTCTGGGGTTTCCTTTGTATCCCCATCTCGTCAGGGTCTTCTTCGGGGCTTGTGGGCTGATTAAAAACCCCGAAGTCGTCCAAGGATTCAGATACTGCTGCAACGGTCCCTTCGCCTTGTCCCTTTTTCTTTCCCCTTTTTGTTCCCTTTTTCTTAAGGGAAGGTAAGGGTAAAGAAGGTCCCTCCGAGACGCCGACTACGAAAAGAGGCTCTGTGCGAGGTGTGTCCTGGGGAAGCGGAATACCCTCTGGAACGATAAACCCTTCGTAGGCAACACTGATACGGTGAAGCCGAGGATCGCATGCTCTAATCACGCACTTCGGCACCTGAAATGCGAAGGAAAGGGGGGTATAGCCCAGAATTAAATGTGCTGCCCGAAGCTGACCATCAGTCTCGTTCACGTATATTTCAACTTTCAATAACCTGTCTAGGCTCGCCTTATTGACTAATCTGAGATTGGGCTTCGTGTAGCGTCTATCTGCAAAACCGTTGATTCTAAGGTTAAAGTTGCAGGATACGAAAATAATAGAAGCAAGTGAAATGTGTTCACAAACTAAATATTATGGACTTATAACTTCATGCCCACTTGGTGTTCCCTCTACTGTCGGACAGGGTAAACCATCGTGCCATTCCCCAGAGAAGATAAGGAAATCCTCCTTTAGGTTCTTGTTTGAAGTTGGGAGGCACTGAATTAGCCTTACTTCAGGATATCTCGACTTGAGATAATAGTCCTGGTCAGCTAGGCGATGAAGGCTGTACACCCAATTCACGTCATGATGGGTTAACCCTAGGTCCATTCTCTTATTCAAAACGTCTATGCTTCCCAAGATCCTAAACATGTTGGGAGCACATGGGTGGGGGATAGCCTAAAGAAACTGAGGTAACCCCTAGTGACGCTACCCATGGGAACAGTCATCCCACCCTCAATAAAGGCGATCATGGGGATAACCACTTCACCAATTTGCCTGGCGTCAACCTACTCCCCTTGGGCTGCGTACCTCATCCCTACCGTTGGGGGGATCTTGTACTTAGAGCGAAAGTTTCTAATACCCTCCTCAGACTCAACAAGACATCGAAATGGATTCTTCTGTTTCCCCATTTTTCTAAAAAAAAATTTACTTAAAAACTTAAGAAACTTAGTAGAAAAGACTTTTGGGCTTGAAACGAAAGAGGTAAAGACTTCAAAATGACTTACAGGTTCAAAGGAAGGGTCTCGGATAGCGTACGATTATTTGTAGTCGCCAGGAGGATTACGAAGACTGGAAGAAGGTAGGTTCAATGTATGAACTCTGGAACCGTGTATTCATCGAAAGAAAAGTATCGATTTAATTAGGGAACGCCTTTATAGTCAGGTGAGGGCTGTGGGCGGTAAAATTCCCGCTCACAAAACAAGGGAAGCCCTCTGCCGTTTGATTTAGATCTCACCGTCAAACGTGGGAGACAATGGAGTTGTCAAAATTTAATGCTGCTAAAATCGGGATGCTGAAGCGTCAGGGGCATGCCCCAAAATGCGCACAGGTACAGGCTTGTGACGTCAAAATCCACCTTCTCTCTCGAGGAGTCGAAAAGTAGGATTTTGAGGGGCTATTGTGGGGACTGTTCGATCAATAGGCCCAGAAAGTTTAGGATTGATTCAGGAATGTTGGGCCCGCAGCCCATCTGAGGATGCATATCCGTCCGAGGAGGCCAAGTCAGGTCATAATGTAGTTACTAAAGGCGATGGTAGTCAACATCACAAGGGTAGGGTTCTGTACTCGTCCGAGGACACCATACTCCTCGGCAGTGTGCGTCCGAGGACGGTTAGGACGTGGTCCTATCGCAACCAGACCTCTGAATTAGGTCACCGTAAAAGACAGGATAACCGACCAAGGACGAAAGAGATAAGGCAAACAAATATCTATCACTACAGCTGCCTCCGCATTAATGACCTCTTAACCAACTCTCTGGCCGCATTAATGTGGAGGTGATACCTGAACAGTAAGGAAGCAGTCTTACAGCTGCCCATAAGAAGTTCCAGGGGGTACTAGATGGGACAGAAAGAAATCCTCTGAACCCAACCTACATGTGTGCGGTGAGGATGGAGCACAACGGGGGGTACATAAACTAAAAGAAGAGCGCCAAAAAGGGGATCGAAAAGAAAAACAAGAAAGAGAAAAGTAAGAGTAGAGAAAAAGAGTTGCCTTGATCACTAAAGAAAAGGATTGCTGTACCAATTTTAGACTTTTAGTACGCATGGGAACGAATCTCTATAGGGGAGACCACAGTTAACCTAGCTCTTTACACCCACGCTCTACAAATCATATTGTCTGGACCTTTTTACGTGCGAACCCAATACTGTTTAGGTTCGTTACCAAATCGTGTCCTTACATATATATATATATATATATCGATTTATTTAATCTATTTTCAGGTAATGATTTTCTTACATAACTTATTTTATATCTACTTTTCAATTTTAAATGTGGATATCATCCTTTTGTCTTTTAAAATATCTACATCAATTATGAGGAGTTGGGGGAATTCAAAGATAATTTTAGAAGCAAAATTGATCCAAAAAATAATTGTAGGGCCGGGAAACTTATGATTCGGCCCACGCACCATCCGGGCTTATGGCCCGTGCCGAGGAGGTAGTGTGCCGAGGACAGTGATCAAAGGCCGAGGGGTTAAGGGGAACAGCTGAGGACGACCCTGTCCTCGGCACTCCAAGGCTCAGATGAGAAGAGCAACGTCTTAGTGAAGGCCGCCCCCGAATAATCCCCTGAGGGGGATGTGAGTGAAATAGGGCCCACATGGGGGGGGTGTAAAATAGGTTCAAGGAAAATACGTCCCCTCCATATTAAATGCTCTGGCCAATGTTCTGATCATATTAATGAGAGAAGACACTTGGACGGTGTAACCTTGATCCTCACGACTAAACAGAAAAGTAAGAGGGGACAGCTGATGGGACAGATACAGGACTAAGTACCTGCCTGACCCACAAGTGGATGACTGGGATCAACCAAGAAGGACTATATAATGTAAAAGTGAGTGTGCAAAGAGGGGGCTGGGAAAAGTGGCCAAAAACCAGAGCCTCCCAGCCCACTTCCAGGAGAAAGACTCCGGGGGTGAAGAAAACTGAAACATGTATGAACTCCACGAAAAACCCACCCCCTGGTGACCAAGGCCTAGCCTTTCAAACCCACACTCTACAAATCATATTGTCTGGGCCTTTTTACGTGCGAACCCAACACTGTTACGGTCCGCCACGAATCGTGTCCTTACAATTGGCGCCGTCTGTGGGAAGGCTTGTGCCTTGGCACTGGTGGTGGGTAGATACCACCCTTCACATCATTTTCAGTAGTTGGATATAGTGTTTTAGAGTAAAGTCGCACTAGGGGCTACGTTTCTTCACTAGGGGCTGCGCTTTGTAGCGTCGATAGCACAGCTGGTCCCTTTAAACCAAGATCTTACGCCATCGCCAAGGGGATAATTCCCCCAACTACTTATCGAAACTGGGTTTTGGACAGAACCAAGGCATTGCATGGTCCTCGGACTCAAGCCTATGGGGAAACCAACTACTTGGATGAGAAAACTAGGTTTTGGATAGAACCAAGGCATTGCATGGTCCTCGGACTCAAGCCTATGGGGAAACCAACTACTTGGATGAGAAAACTAGGTTTTGGATAGAACCAAGGCATTGCATGGTCCTCAGACTCAAGCCTATGGGGAAACCAACTACTTGGATGAGAAAACTGGGTCTTGGACAGAACCAAGGCATTGCATGGTCCTCGGACTCAAGCCTATGGGGAAACCAACTACTTGGATGAGAAAACTAGGTTTTGGATAGAACCAAGGCATTGCATGGTCCTCGGACTCAAGCCTATGGGGAAACCAACTACTTGGAGAAAACTGGGTCTTGGACAGAACCAAGGCATTGCATGGTCCTCGGACTCAAGCCTATGGGGAAACCAACTACTTGGATGAGAAAACTGGGTCTTGGACAGAATCAAGGCATTGCATGGTCCTCGGACTCAAGCCTATGGGGAAACCAACTACTTGGATGAGAAAACTGGGTTTTGGACTGAACTAAGGCATTGCATGGTCCCCGGACTCAAGCCTATGGGGAAACCAACTACTTGGATGAATGAGAAAACTAGGTTTTAGACAGAATCGAGGCATTGCATGGTCCTCGGACTCAAGCCTATGGGGAAACCAACTACTTGGATGAGAAGACTGGGCACTAAGCAAGACTTAGCTACTATGCATGACGTCGAAAGTGGTGCCTATATCTTCGTTGAACGAGGGTTAGAAAGGAGTCTAAGGGCTCCGCGGGTGCAAGTAAACTAGGGTTTTGAAACATGGTGATAAATGTATTGCATGCATAAATATTCGTACATGTTAAAATGAATCAGCGCAGAATTAATAAACAATATTACGTATCAATGAGGGCAGCTAACAAGTAACCGAAAGGAAAAAGGAAAAACAAGATTTCATCTACACATAATCAAACGCTTGCTAATCGTCAATAGATTAGAAAGTTTTCGAAATAAAAAGAAACAAGTTAAATCGTTAAATTAGAAACGGATGCAAAAGCCTAGCCAGAATTTCTACTTTTTTACTTTCTCGCCGGTCACGTCCTGAGAGGAAGAAACAGGATCAGCTTCGACGCCCGGGGGGATGGTCCCTTCTGAGGAAGGCTGAACAGGGTCAGCACTGGTACTCCGGGGCACCACAGCCAGGGAAATTGCCTGTGGCGGCTGGGCAAGTGTGGCTGGCTCCTCCGTACTAGACACCTGAATGCCAACCACGGGCTCAGTAACCTCTTTAGGTGCCTCAGGATCTATGTGCTGAGATATCACTATCACATCCTGAAGTTCTCCCTCTTTGGGCGCCTTGCTAGAAGAACCGCTGGCCTGTAAGTCTTCCGGCGGGGTGACCTCTTCCTCGAGTTGGTCATCCGTAGCCACGAAGCTGGTGGAAGTGGCCTCGCGGATGGCCTTAGGGTAGAAAATGCTCTCCGACTTGCACAAATCAGATGAAGCGTCCACCCCGGCTCGCTTCAATACTTCTTCCCAAACCTGGGAGCAATAAAACCTGCACACTCCAGGAATTTGCGCCTTAAGGGTGGCTTGGGTTTCAGCCACTCCCATATTATAACCGTCATCCTCGGCCGTATTTTTGGCAGCCTCTGCATCATTCCTGGCAAACTCGGCCTCCTGCTTTGCCCTTAGGGCTTCATCACGGGCATATTCTGCCACTCCTTTTTCATGCACAGCCGCGGCCAGTTGCTTATTTAAACCCTCGATCAGATCTTTGGCTATTCGCAACTGGTCCTCGGCTTCAAGTACGCGCTTTGTTTGGTTCTCGGCCTGTTTTTGGGTGCTAGCTAGGCCCGCCGAGACGTTATCCCTCTCGCGAATAGTTATTGTTAAGTCAGCCTTGACCTTGGCAAGTTCATCCTCAGAGGCTTCGAGAGTCTTCGAGGCCGTTATACGCTTCTTGCGTTCGTTCTCGGCCGCCTTACTCCTGTTATTCACCTCTTCCTCCATCCTATAGGTTGCCTGGAGAGCCTGGCAAGAGAAATGAGCGTGTAGTTAGTGACAAACCAGTGGCAAGAGTCACTAAACTGTTGGGTTTTAAGAAATCTTACCATGCCCAAGTACCTCTTAGTGTTGAGAAATACCTCCTGCATCCTCATTCTCCTCAGCTCATCCATGTCATTAGGGAGTAGAATGGTTCTCCCAAACGCCTCTGCCACGTAGCCACCCTCGCCATCTCCAAGGTCCCTCAGGGATGCCGTTTACAGTAGTGGACCCCCGTGAATCATTGGGGCAGGAAGCCAGGCACTCGGCAGAGACTCGACCTCTATCCCCTTTCCCTTGCCTTGGATGGATTGGGCTTCAGCTTCTTTGCCCTTGCTCTGGTGTCCAATTTTCAGTTGTTTGGTACGCGGGGCCTTCTCCTTCTCCTTGGGAGGTTGGGATTTTCCCCCGTCCATGACTCCCTTACCCTTGGGACTCCTCTTTCTCTTTGGGTCAGTGCCTTCAGGTCGAGGAGGCCGAGCTGGTTGGGAGGGAGCAGGAAGTGTGGGATGGGGGGATTGTGGCTGTGACTTGGTGGAAGATGACCTGGTCTGGATAGTCAGAGGCCGAGGTGGTGGGGAAGGAGCTTTGGGTTGTGGTGTTCCCTGCATATCCTTCCCAAGTTGGTCCTCGAGGAGTTCGAGAAGGGGGGTCAGTGGTATTCTCTTGACTCCCATCTCGGCTTGAGAAGAGGTGCCTACTGACGATAATTTCGCCTCGGATAAGGCTGGGTCACCTAGGTCACCAGAAGGATCCTCGGATTGGAGGGCTTGGTCAAATACCCCAAAACCTTTCTCGGGCCGATCTGGCTCGCCTTCGTCCTCTGCTACTTGATAAGACGAGGAGGGGCCCACCTGTGGGGTGTTCTCAGGGACGGCTGGTTCCTGGGAAATCAGAAATCCCGTCTCAACCACGGTAATTTTTGGAAGCCAAGGGCGGCTGGCGCTAATCACGTGCCTTGCGTCCCCAAATGACTTCTGAACAGGGGGGTACCCTAATATCTTGTGAGCAGCTCGGACTTGACCATCACTGTCATTTACAAAAACTGCTGCTTGCAAAATGGTCTCCAAGTCCGCCCGATTGACTAAGTGAAAATGCCGTGTGTAGGCGTGTAGATCTACAAAAAGACAAACACATACGCATGGTTAGTTACCGAATAAACTTTAGATTAGAATGGCGTAAAGGGTCATCTCCCTTCCATTCCCAGTACCCCACCTGGTTCTCCTTCTACTATGGGGCACGGGTCGCCATCGTGCCATTCCCCAGAGACGATAAGGAAATCCTTGTTCAGTCCCTTGTTGGAGTCGGGGAGGCACTAGATTAACCGAACCCTTTCGTCCCTCGACTTCAGGTAGTAGGTTTTTCCCTTCAATTTTTGGAGGTTATAGCACCCGTTCACGTCATGTTGGGTCAGTCTTAACCCCATCTTCTCATTTAAGGCGTCCACGCAACCCAGAATCCTCAAAACGTTGCCGGCGCACTGGGTAGGGGCTAAACGGAAGTGCCTGAGGTAACCCCTCGTCACTGGCCCCATAGGGATTCTCATACCTCCCTCTACAAAGGCGAGGACGGGAATTACTACTGCGCCTGTTTCCCTCTTGTAGTGCCATTCCCCCATCTTACAGTGCTTCAAACTTACGTTGGGGGGAATCCTATAATTGACGATGAACTTATTCATCGCCTCTTCAGTATCGACTAATTTCCTCAGTCTCAATTTAGTCATCTTTGTGATTTACTAAACAAACCCAACTCGCGACAAGAAAGAAAAGGGAGCCAAAAAGAAATAAACCCAGAAAATAAAAAGCATGAGTTAATGAAGGTAGGGAACTTACACAAAAGAAGAAAAACGCTTCAGATAGGCTTTTTGTGCTGGAGATAGACTTGAATTTGGACGAAAACCCAGGTGAACCCAGAATATATGCACTAGAGCTCTTAAGTGCAAAACTGAAGAGACAAATCCTTTCCAAAAAATCTCTTATACTTTCTAGGGTAACTGCACAAGTTTTCCCGCCCATAAAGACCAAGGGGTCATGACTGTTCGATCTTCATCATACCGTTGAACGTGGGAAACACAAAACCGCCCGCATTTAATGAGGCCACGTTTCGCCTTCCAAGGGCTCTAGGAACGTATCTAGGGCAGATAAAAAGTCTTGGGAACCGATAGGTGACAAGAGTGGACAGGCATTAGCAGATGTGTGATGTCATCAAAACCCCCCTATCCGTCCGAGGAGTCGGATAGCAGGATTTTGAGGGGCTATTGTAGGGCCGGGAAACTTATGATCCGGCCCACGCACCATCCGGGCTTATGGCCCGTGCTGAGGAGGTAGTGTGCTGAGGACAGTGATCAAAGACCGAGGGGTTAAGGGGAACAGCTGAGGACGACCCTGTCCTCGGCACTCCAGGGCTCAGATGAGGAGCAACGTCTTAGTGAAGGCCGCCCCCAAATAATCCCCTGAGGGGGATGTGAGTGAAATAGGGCCCACATGGGGGGGTATGTAAAATAGGTTCAAGGAAAATACATCCCCTCCACATTAAATGCTCTGGCCAATGTTCTGATCATATTAATGAGAGAAGACACTTGGACGGTGTAACCTTGATCCTCACGACTAAACAGAAAAGTAAGAGGGGACAGCTGATGGGACAGATGCAGGACTAAGTACCTGCCTGACCCACAAGTGGATGGCTAGGATCAACCAAGAAGGACTATATAATGTAAAAGTGAGTGTGCAAAGAGGGGGCTGGGAAAAGTGGCCAAAAACCAGAGCCTCCCAGCCCACCTCCAGGAGAAAGACTCTGGGGGTGAAGAAAACTGAAACATGTATGAACTCCACGAAAAACCCACCCCCTGGTGACCAAGGCCTAGCCTTTCAAACCCACGCTCTACAAATCATATTGTCTGGGCCTTTTTACGTGCGAACCCAACACTGTTACGGTCCGCCACGAATCGTGTCCTTACAATAATAATTGACAACAATAAAAATAAATAAGCCATTACATAAAAGACAAATAATCAATTTTTAACTGATAAAAATAAATTCAAAAGATTAATTTATGTAAATAAAGATTAACCATGTAGTTTAAAGAAAAACAAATTAGTAGAGGGATGAAGGCATTAGGAATTTAATGGTGTGAGAAAATAAGATATAATTAGTTTTTTTATAATAATTATTTTAAGTTAAAAATATGGATTTGCTATATTAGTCTCATCCGTCTCTTCTTAGGAACTATTCTTCATTGACGTCAGCATCTGGGTCATGGTTATTATAATAGGGGTCATCGTGACCAATGAAAAGATTGGGCATTTCCCAAGAGTCTTCATATGGCCACTGTTGTCAGTAAGCTTCTGAAGTGCTTGGCCCTGTTTTGGATAAGGTTTCCATATTAAGGGATTTTGTCTTTGTAAGAGCATTTTGAAACATGCCCAAGTGGTGTCCATGTGTAAATGGAGGGATTCATTTGGGTTAGTGAGCCAATGAATTTATGGTGGGTGAAAGATACCTTCTACATGGATGTCATTTTTTGAATTGAGCTTATCAATCATGGATCCTGTAGTAATTTTGTGACCAAATCTTGGATGTTCTGTGATAGGATACTTTTTCCAATCTCCATTATGAGCATCGTTCTTCAAAATTTAAAACTAGAATTTTTTGAAAATATGTATTTTCACGGGGAAAACAAGTCTGTAGAATCCTGGTTCAAAATGAAGACATAATTAATACTCATTAAGTAAGTACTAGATGTAAAGATACTGTACGACTGTCTAGTTGGTTATTCAGAAGGCAAATGGGGTTCTCCATGATTGGTCCAGGTTAGGATAAATAGCAAGAAAATGATTGTGGTTTTGCTTAAGGTAATTCTGGAGGATTTTGATGATTTTTTTAGATCTGGCTTTAAGGGTCAAGGTCTTTATTTGGTCTTTTATGTCTAAAGGAAGGTTTTTTTTTATCATATTAAAGATATAATTAGGGGTTGAAGAGGACGAATAACGTGGTGCATACAGAATATGAATTTAAGCTATATTCCCTCCTAGCTTTCCACAACATCAAGAAAACAACCAGAGGAACCATTTCAAATTTATTGTATCAGATTTATTTTCAATTTTTTGCTATGATTTTTGTTAATTTTTTTTTTGATAAATTAGGAATATATTAGGTATATTATATGGATTGTAATAATTTATTTTAAAAAGTTGGTAAAATTTTTTTTAATAGGCATGAAATATTTAAGACCAGCCCATCAAATTGACTTGACCCAGTTGCATGTGCTTCTCTACACGACTACATATGTGAAGGGAAACAGGGTTGGATAAAGATTAAAGAGTTTCTCAATTTGAGAATGTCGGATTGGGCTGAAAAGACTCTCCAGCCCTACCTCATATGTGTACAGTGCACGCTTTAAATGCGCGTACATATTTAATAAAATAAATAAATAAAAGAAACTAAAAAATAATACCTAAGTAATCAATTTTGAAATGAGAAAGTCAGAAAGCATCGCGCTTTCAAGTGGTTGTTTTTAATTACAATTCAATTGTGAGACCATTTCTTCATTTTGAGATTTTTTTATTTTTTTAATAAAAAAATTTAAAAGGTAACGTGTGGATTACAATTTTTTTTAGATAATGAGAAGAGAATAGAGTTTATTTACCCTTTTTTTTTTGGATAATTATAAGCTTCAATTTGAAATGTGAGATTTTTTTTTTTTTTTTTTTGGTAATAAAGATAAACTTCTTGATTTAAGAGATAAAAAAATTTTGACCAAATTTATGGGTCCATTTTTTTTTTTCAATTTATTTACAAATATGTCATTAAAAAATTTATTTGTATTGAAAAAATCCTCACAGCTGTTTTCAAAATATTGTTTTGAATTGGGAAGATAGGAAACAATTTTCTGAAAACTATATTTAGAGAACATTTGCCAAACAATATATTCAAGTGTCGGACATATCATTTTATGATTTTCAAAACAAAAAATTGCATTTAAATTGGATTGAAATTAGGTGCAATAGCATTAGATGGCTGAGATTGAAAGTTGAAAAATGCAACTTTCAATCTCAACTATTGAATTAAAAAAGTTTAAAAAAAGTGTTAAAAAGTTAAAATTTTATAATTAAAAAATAAAATGGTAAAAATTGATATGAGAGTGAGTGGGTGTAATTGCACCCGGTGCAATACCCTAGGTATTGGTTTCCTCTTACCAAATAGGTTAGTATTTGGTTTCCTTATCATGTTTTTAGTTGAGTTAGAAGTGCCATTTAAATTTGAATTATGAATTAGGATTTCGACTTATTTTCTTTCCTAGTTTATCTTTATCTTTGTTATAACTTCTTAAGTTTATTAGAAGTCCTAATTTAGTTAGAGATCTATGGTAGGTGATATATTATTAAAAAAATGGTGAAAGAGAACTATGGCAGGCATTATAGTTTGAATTATCTCTTTGATTCTAGTTTCCAATTTTTTTTTTCTTTTTTGCTAAACTTCAATGACATTAAACAAACTAAGTACATGGTGAGCAATCCCCCTTACAAACCGACTCAAGAGAATGGGGAAGATTACTTTTATTGAAACAAAACGGATGGGGGGAAGTGAGTGCAAATCTAGCAGCTGCATGTGCTACTGAATTGCTGTTCCTCCTAACCCATCTAAATGTGCAAGAAACAAAATAAGGCAGTAAACTAAAAATGTTACTAATAGAGGTGCTAATGCTCCAGTCAGAAACGAAGTCAGGTGATGAAAGAGCATTGAAACACACTTGTGCATCCTCTTCAATAATGATAGACTTCCAATGTTCTTGTATTGCAAGGTGGACCACCCACAGAGTGGCCGCTGCTTTTACCTGAGATGGTTCACA
Source organism: Quercus lobata (assembly GCF_001633185.2). NCBI lineage: Eukaryota > Viridiplantae > Streptophyta > Magnoliopsida > Fagales > Fagaceae > Quercus > Quercus lobata. The sequence goes on along the minus strand of NC_044910.1, from coordinate 8,573,060 downwards.
AAGATGATAACCAGAGCCCCAAATAAATAGAATCTCACTAGAGTAATTCCTGGCAACTACAGCTAAAGCAGATTTGGAGTTGTTCAATGCAGCGTCTACGTTGAGCTTGATCTAGCCTAGGGGGGAGGGGTCCACTCAGAACTAGGTTGCACAGAAGGGGTAGTATTCAAGACAGAGAAGGTCTTAGATAGCTCTACAAATCTTGGAAGCACACTCTGCTTCGACTTGTGAATATCGGCATTACCTTCTTGGAATTGGATCAGGTTCCTTGTCCTCCAGATCTCATCAATAATTATCGCCATTTTGAGCGAAATTGTCCATTGATCATGAGCTGGAAGTGGAGAGCTTGGGGGAGATATAATGAGCTTAACAATGTCGTCATTGGAAACAAAGGAGGAGCCATTAAATCTAATACCCCAGCAAGCTGAATCCCAAAGAGCCCTGGAAAATGGACATTCGAAGAAGAGGTGTGCACAAGTTTCATCTCTAGAGTTACATAAGATGCATGTAGGATCAATATGATTAAGCTTTTGGTTTAGATTCACCTTCGTAGGGAGGGCGTCTACTCCAATCCTCCACAACAACATCTTTAGTCTCTCAGGCAGCCTTGCTTTCCACAGCTTCTTCCAGTGACTGTTCTAAGGGTTATTACTGATAGAGTATCTGAAGGACAAATCATGGACAGATTTGATGGAGAACTTACCCTTAGAATTTGGCACCCGAATGAGCTTGTCTTGCCTGGGATTATAAGGAATTGGGATAGCTAAAATAGCTTTGGCTGACTCAGTAGAGAACAAATCGGAGATCATACTGAAGTTCCAGGAATTAGAGCGTTGATCGATTAGTTGAAATGCTTTTAGAGGGTGTTGAGTGAATGTGTTCACTTTGGGTTGATGCTTGAAACCTTCTAGCCATGGTACCCATGGATCTATCCGGACATTAATTGTTCTGCCATCACCAAACTGATAGCATGCTCCTTGTTCAACAAGTTTTTTGGCACGCTCAATTGCTCTCCATGTAGGCGAAGTTGTTTTGGGTGGTTCAGCTCGGATCCATTCATTGCTAACTTTGTACTTTGCACGGAGAAGATCCATACAAATGCTCCTCTCACCTGAACAAACCATCTAGGCTAGTTTAGCAAGGAGGGCTAAGTAAAATTCCTTTTTGACAAATAAGAAATTTAGAGTTTGAATCCCGCCTGAACCGTCTTAGCTTGAAAATAAAGAGTGATCATCCTGGAATGGATGTCATAGGTTAACATTCTATCGCATCTATGAAAAATAATTATCTTGATATTATAATGAATCATTTTGATTTTTATCAATAGCTGCTTTAGCACTCTTTTATCTCATTCTCTTCATCTTGATTATGGCTTGTCAAATCATATATAGAAAGAACCATATATAGAAGTAGAATCGTATTGTTTCTCTAATTGTACAATTCTTTCTACTGCATCATTACCCAATCCATCAAATTGATCAAAATAAACCATGAAGAACATGTTTACATCATCCAATAACAAAAACCCATTGACCAATTTTGAAAGAAAACATTTCAATCATAAAAAACCCCAAATTTCATTTAGTCCGAAAATTCCCTTTAAAATGCATGAAAAATGCATGAAATATGTGAATAAACTAAAAAAGAAAGGGTATATAGGTCTTACCGACACAAGAAGACAAAAACCTTGAGAAAAAATTGAGGGAAATGACAAAAATTTGATGTTGAATCTGGATCGGTCGAAGAGAGAGAGAATAGCTTTTTGAAAACTTTTGAAATAGTGAAGAACACATGAAATTATCATGTTTTAAAAAACTCTCTGATCGATTTTCGATCAGTCGAAAAATAGGTTCGATCTATCGAAAATCACATTCGATCGATCTAGCATCAATCGAGCAGCGATCGAGCCAAGTAGATTCAAACCAAAGTTTTAATCGCAATTTCGATCAGTCGAGCAACAGGTTAGATCGATTGAAAATCTGGAAAAAAACAAATTTTTGAAAAACATAGCATTTTAATGTGGAAACTCCTCAAAGCACAATTTTTTATGAATAAAATGCATGAGTATGAGGCAAAAAGTTTTTCAAAACCCTTGAATTTAACCCAGATCTTCCAAAAACAAGATTGTCAATCAATTTGTCCCCAATTTTCAAACTTTAAACACATTTTGCATTAAAATTAAGGAACTTTTAATCTTGGATGGCCACAACAAGATCACACACAATATAATGTACCAAGTTTAGCAAATAGTAACTTGTGTAGTGTGTGCAACTAGCAAGAGCTTAAGATACATGTGAGGTTATAAGTAAATAGTGATCAATCACAACTTCTACAAAATTCATCACATAAGTTTAAAAGTAACTATCATCTAAATAGTTACATCATATAACTCCTACATCTCCTAGAAAACAAGCTTGCAATCATTTAAGTTTCTTGATTTGCCTCATAATGTACACACCAATTTTATTTGATTAGAAACATATTAAAATGGCCAAGATAATGTGTACACCAATTTTATTTCAATTTGAAATTTATTTTAAGCTGAGGCTACACTTTATGTTCTTTTTGTGCATGTGCTACACTTTCTCGAGTACAAAATCATATGATATGCACTAAGGTGTTCATGATTGGCTAGTAAACAGTGGTGGGATGGTTATTTATGCCTTTCTCTTAGGATTTTTTAGTACTTACAATCAAAAGCATGTGACTTCAAGATCAAGATCATGTGATCAAAAACTATAAACAACTCCCACACAACATGCACTACAAAGCTCAAACTAGTAAAGTGCAATAAAATAAGCTCATCCAAGCTACACAAGGTACATAAACATGATATGTAAAGATAATATGGCCAACCTTGATTTCAAGTCCAAGAAAAAATAACACAAAACAAATTTTTCTTTCCTTTTCCTTCCTTTTTTATTTTTTTATTTTTATTTTAATTTTTGAAAAAAAAAAAAAAAAAAAACAACCTAGCATGAAATGCAATGAATGTTATGCAATGCAAATCCTAGAAACAAAGAAAACAAAAACAGCAAAGAAGAATGGTCACAAAGAGTAGAGAGATGAAGCACAAGGACCATGTCAGAAAGACTCAATTAAATCAAGTCTTTTGCATCCAAAACTTTTTAGATGCAACTCTTGCATTGGAGTTATTATTCATATTAGAATGCTGAGCAACTCCAGGATTGGAATAAAGGTTTAAAGCCTTTACCAATTCACTAATAAATACCATGGGATCTTGTGCTTAAGGCACAAGAACTTTTGGCTTGTTTGCTCGCTTAGCAACTTGCAACTTGAAACAGTTTGGACGAATGTGTCTAGACTTTCCACATAAATGACAAACCCATGTTGGTTTAGACTCTTTGAGATCAACCCTAATCTTCCTAGGAGGTGTAACTTCTGCTGGTTTGAAAATCTCACTCATAGGAGGTTCAGAAGAAGAAACAAAGTTTGTTGAATGATTCTTAGGCACAAAGATGCTATCTTCAAAACCTAGACCAGTTTTGTCTAAGGGAGACTTCTGAATACTCAACATGTGTTCAAGTTTGGAACTAGCAGACCTATTTGTTTGTTCTCTAGCAACAAATAATTCAAGTTCCAAAATTTTCACTTTATCAAGCAATAACATGTTCTCAGTCTTCACCTTATCAAGAAATTCATTAGCATCAAACAATTTCAAGAGCAAATTTTTCTTATCAAGTTCAAGAGAAGCAATTTTCTGTAAGCCTAAATCAACATTCATAGCATCTTTTGCAGCAACCTTGCAAAGCTTATTATAGACTTCTTGCAAATTAGCATTCTTAGAGAGATCCCCATCAGAAGGGTTCTCATCAACCACAACATTTTCATCAACTACAGCAGTAGCTATGAAAGCAATGAAACTTCCATCCTCATCACTACCAGACTCATGATCAGAAACTTCATCATCACTAAGGGTTACAGACATAGCCTTACCCTTTGATCTTAAGAATGTAGGACATTCTGATTTCACATGACCATACCCTTAACAACCAAAACATTGTTGACCCATAGAATTATTAGAGGTTTGACCTACTTTCTCTTTAGGTTTTTCAGTATTATTCACCTTAGTGGGTTCATTCCTCCTAAAATTTCTAGGTTCAGCATTGTTTTTACCGCTTGCCCTTCTGTTGTTGTTCCTTAAAAAGTTTCTACAGTTCTTAGCAAGATATGCAATCTCAATAACAGAGAGCTCATCATTAAATCCATTCCCATCAACATCATCAACAAACTTAAGAGCCATTGATTTGGATTTGTTTGTCTTAGATAGGTCCAACTCATAGGACTGAAGAGATCCTACAAATTCATCAACACGGATAGAGTCCACATCCTTACTTTCAATAATGGCAGTCACTTTGGGTCTAAAGTCCTCAGTCAATGATCTAAGTATCTTCCTAACAATTTTAGGTTGATCATAGATTTCACCCAAATTATAAGCAGAGTTAATAATATCATTCAGTTTAGCATAGAATTCATCAAAACATTCATCATTAGACATTCTAATACTTTCAAACCTAGTAGTTAACTACTGCAGTTTATTTATCTTAACTGCCTTTGTGCCTTCATGCACAGTTTGAAGAATATTCCGAGCAGTATGAGCAACCTCAACATTTGATATCCTCTTGAATTCCTCCATAGAAACAACATTAAAAATAGCATTCATGGCTTTGCTATTAAAAGCGGTTGCTTCTTTTTGAGAAGTTTTCCACTCGCTTACAGGAGTAGTTGGCTTCTCCCATCCATATTCAATGGAATTCCAAACTCTCTCATCAATAGATTTCAGGAATGCTTTCATCCTTACTTTCCAGTAGGCATATTTGTTCCCATCAAAGTGAGATGGGATCACAAGAGAGTGACTGTGTTCCATGACAACAAGGGTCAAGGATCAACTCTTAGATCAAAGGATCTAAATGCTAGAGCTAACCCGCTCTGATATCACTTATACGTTTTTAGACCCTTTAAACACAAACAGATTAACCATTTATTTAGCTAAGTGATTAACTTAGGTAAATTATTCAAATCTAGGTTAATACAAGTAAATCATATCATTGAAATAATGCAGAAAATAAAGAACACAACGATATGATAACTTAGGAAAACCAAACCGATAAAAAACCTGAGGAGGATTTAACCTAACTATCCTTAAGGTAAAACAGTTCTACTATGAAAGATTTGAAGTTTTACAATAGCGACTTAGACCACTAACATCCTATTGCTACCTCGAGTAGAAAACTTACTACCAAGACCACGTGACAGCTTCGAGTCCACGGACTACTTCTTTCCTTGATCCACAGTGACCACAAGTACTCCCACTTGTGTTTTTCTTTAAGCTCTTTATGTAGCAACTGAAATGATCACCAAGCTCCCAACATCAATCTTGATCTTGATAAACCTACGTATGTATGAAGGCAAACAACTCTAGATCTCACAAGAGATTCATACACACAGCATAAACAACAACAATAAAACGTGGCTAGAGTTTTTCTTTTTATACTTAAGGCAAAACATAAAACCCTACACGTCATATGGGCTTGGGCTTGAGTTGGAAAATTCTACAGAAAAACAATCTGCATGAGCTTCGATCAATCGAGTCTAATTTTCAATCGATAGAGCTTTGCAGATTTACATAATAAATTCTACAGTACACTCAATTCCAACTTTACACAAAAACACACTTTGAGCAGCCTAAATCTGGACTCTAAGTTTTGATCATGGTTTGCCAACATATACATAATGAAGTTCTAATACATTAGTTCCTAATTCCTTATAACCTAACAACAGATATAATGCAAAAAGTAAAGAACACAAAGATCTAATGACCCAAGAAAACCAAACCTGTAAAAAACCTAGGGAGGATTTAACCTAGCTATCCTCAAGGTAAAAACAGATCCACTATGAAAGAATTGAAGTTTGTACAATAAGACTTACTACCATCTATTGCTACCTCGTGTAGAAAACTTACTACCACAACCACGTGACAGCTCCGAGTCCATGGGCTACTTCTTTCCTTGATCTACAGCAACCACAAGTTTTCCTACTTGTGACTTTAAGACACCTCTCAAAGGTTTTAGATTTTCTTGAAAGTTCTTTGTGCAGTGATAGAATCACCTACCAATTCTTGATGTGAATCTTAATCTTGGTAGAACTATGTGTTTGTTCTAAGGTAAACACCTCTTAGATCTCATAGAAGATTAAACACACAATACCCCCAAAGACTCTAAAAACATGGCTAGGGTTTTTCCTTTTATACTTGGAGTGAAATACTCAACCCTACATGTCATATGGGCTTGGGCTGGTTTGAAATTCTGCAGAAAATTCCTAATCCACGATTCTTGATCGATTGAGCCTTACAGAAATAGAACAGTAATTTCCTGTAATTAGTCAATTCCAAACTTACATTAAACCAAACTTTGAGTAAGTCTAAACCTAGACTAAATGTTTTGATCATGGTTTTCCAACATATACAAAATGAAATTCTAATACATTTAGTTCCTAAAGTCTTAGAACCTAACAATTTTTGTGGAAAAGTTGGGCATACTTGCCCAAACTATTTCAAGTTGCAAGTTGCTAAGCAAGCAACTAAGCAAAAAGTACCTATGCCATAAGCACAAAATCCTGTGGCACTTATTGGTGGATTGGTAAAGGCTTTAAACCTTTATACCAATGCTAGAGTTACTCATCATTCTAATCTGAATAATAACTCCAAAGCCAAAGTTGCATCTAAGAAGTTATGGATGCAAAAGGCTCAATTTAATCGAGTCTCTCTGACATGGTCCTTGTGCTTCATCTCAAAATCCTTTGTGACCATTTTTTTTGCTGTCTTGTTTTCTTTTGTTTCTAGGATTTGCATTGCATTACATTCATGCATTTCACATTAGGTTGTTAAGGTTGGCCATATGAAGTTTACATTTCATTCCTGTGTACCTTGTTTAGTTTTGATGAGATTATTTTATATGCACTTTGCTAGTTTTAGCTATGTAGTGCATGTGTGTAAGTTGTTTATAGTTTTTGATCACATGATTTTGATTTTGAAGTCACATGCTTTTGATTGAACACCTTAGTGCATATCATAAGATTTTGTGCTCAAGAAAGTGTAGCACATGCACAAAAAGAAAATAAGGTGTAGCTTTAAAAGACAAAAAAAATCTGCATTCAATAAGGAAAAAAAAAATATATATATATATATATATATATATGCATGATTGCAAGCTTGTTTTCTAGGAGATGTGGGAGTTATATGATGTAACTCTTTAGGTGATAGTCACTTTCAAATTTATGTGATGAATAATGTAGAAATTGTGATTGATTACTATCTACAAATCATCTTACATGTATCTCATGCATTTACTAGTTCCACACACATCACAAGTTAGTCTTTGCTAAGCTTTGTACAAAAAATTGTGTGTGAATCAATTTGGCCATCCAAGATTATATATTCTATGATTTTGACACAAAATATATTCAAGGGTTGAAGATTTTGGGGTAAGAGTTTGAAAATCTTGTTTTGAAGATTTGGATTAAAATCTCTTTTTTTTTTTTTTTTTTTTGAAAAACATTTAAAATCATTCTCATGCATTTCATACATGAAAACACATGGTTTGATTTGTTTCTGCATAAAATTCCTTCGTGTTTTTTTTTTTTTTTTTTTTTTTTTTTTTTTTTATTTTTTATAATTTGATTTTTCTAGATTTTCGATCGATTGTGTACAGTTTTCGATCAATCAAAAATTGTATGATATGAGAGGTAAACTCTCAGCCTAGATCAATTGATGCTTGATTGATACTCGATCAATCGAAGCTGATTTTTTCAGTTTCGATTGATCGAAGCTAATTTTTTATTGATCGAAGAACTTGAGTTTTGCTTCCTTAAACTCTCTGCCAAGCTCGATCGGTACCTGATTGGTACCCAATCGATCGAAGAGCGTTTTAAGAGAAAAATAAAAAGCTTTTCAAAACACGTGTTCTTCAACTTTTTCCTTTTTCCTTTCTCTCTTTCTCTTTTCTCTCTTGACCAATCCAGCCATATATATATATATATATATATTTTTTTTTTTTTTGTTGTTTCTAAGTCAAATCTTCAAAGGGTTTTCTTCCTCAAGTCTTGGTAAGACTCTTTTACCCTTTCTTTTTCTTTTATTTTCACTTTTACATGCATTTTCATGCATTTTTTTTCAAAATATTCGAACAAAAGACTTTTTGGATTTTTGATGTTTTAGGTTGTTTTGATCTATTTTGTTCAATGGTTTTTCTTCTTGCATCATATAAACATGATTGTCATGGTTTAATTTGATTAGTTTTGTCAATTATGGAAGTTTTAAAAATCGAGGGCTCGAAATTTTTCAAAATTGGGGTTTTTGTTCAATTAAGCTTAAATTGTTGAAATTGACTTGTGAAATTGATGGATTAAGCCATTATATGCTATTTTCTAACTAGTATAATGTTTAATTGATCAATTTGATTTGGTTTTGAAAAGTGGGTTTTTCAAAAATTGGGGTTTTTGGTTGAAACTCTTTTGTTTAAGTCTGTTGTTGGTAAATTTGGTAAAATTGAACAAGTTTTTGTGCATTAGAGCATGCATCATGTATGGATTCATTTCATGCATCATATAGATTGTCATTTTTTTGATAATTTATTGTGATCTAACCTTGTCTAGTGCAGTTTGCCCTTGGTTTTGTGTTTGTGTGTGTGTGTTTTTTTTTAATTTTTTTTATTCCTTAAAAATGACTAGAAAAACCAGAGCAAAGAAAACCACTAAAAACACTACCACCTCCTCTTCTTCTGACTTTGATAGGATTAGGTTTCAATTCCCTGCAAATCACACTACCTATGAGTAGCTCAATAGGTTTAGGTCTATTTGGGGTGAGGGAAAGGTCATCTTAGATGAAGTCAATCCTAAAATCCGTAGGAATTTTCAAGCTAGGGATTGGTTAACTCTCTTAGAAGTAGATAACCCTCCTCCGACTGCTTTGATTAGAGAGTTTTACTCTAATCTCACTGTTCACACCAATGATTCCAATATTCACTATGTGAAGACTTGGATAAGGGGTGATGAGTACACCATTACATGTGAGGTAGCAGGTACTGCATTAGGTGTACCTTTGGTATGGCAGTCAGTCTATCCCTACACAGATTTCCCTCCTTTAGATGATATCATGTCTCTTATCACTGGAAAAACAATAAGTTGGGGTTCTGATCCTAGGATTACTTCTAATGTGCTTACTGAGCTTAATTATTTGTTCTTTAGGATAGCATGTCATAACTTGTGGCCTATCTCTCATGTTCATACCATTCTTGTTGAGAGATGTACATTTTTGTGCGTTTTTGTATGCTCTCGTCACTGATGCTCCTATGTGTTTTCCTTTCTTTCTCATTAGGTCTATTGTTGAAGTATTTAGGAGTACTTCAAAATCTCATGGTTTATTCTTTCCTGTATATCCCCATAGGATTATTTTACATTTAGGTCTAGATGATTTCCCTTCCTTTGAGCCTGTTAAGATTATTTCCCCCATAGTTGCTACCTTTCTTTGTCAAAGTGCTGCTTAGTTAAAAGCTGGGTCGAAACGTCCTAAAGTCGAGTCGTCTACAAGTGTTGCTCCTAGAGATCAGCCTAATGGTCACCCTCTAGTTGAGGAGTATGTGGATCCCACCACTGTTGTGGATCCTGAGCCATCCACATCTACTGCCACTTCTACTAGATCTATGTTGGAGACCGTACTTACAGTCCAGTCTACACATGGGAAATTGCTCTTGGACTTGCTCAATGAGGTTGCTGCCTTACGAGCTGAGCTTGCTACCACTAGAGGTGCCTTTCCAACAGCTCTACCCTCAAATTAGCCATGATTTCCCTTTAGCAATATATCACAAAAAGGGGGAATGCATAAAGATAGGGGGAGTGTGATAGATGAGATAGGGGGAGTAGTTTACGGGATAGGGGGAGTAGTTTTTTTTTTTTTATATGATATGTATATTTTTCATTTTGAGATGTATGTTCTTTGTTCGTGTTTCACAAACTTTGAAACATTGTTTATGGTTTATATATTATGATGGTTATTCATTATAATATGTGTAGTTTACTTTATGTTTTGTGAAATCAAGAATTCTATTTTGGTTCACTTGTATTTTCCACACATGCGTTTATGTTTTGGTTAAGTGTTTCAGGAATTTACAGGTTGATTCATTTGAAGCTGCTGTCTACACTTGCAACTGATACGTAGTAGTTAATTTGAATTGTAAAGTTTGGGCAATATTGTGTATTTGGGCTTTTTACACTTTGAGAAATTTGTTTTTATGAACTGTGTTTCGTCACGGATTGCCAAAGGAGTTTGTTAGGTTCTAAGACTTTAGGAACTAAATGTATTAGAACTTCATTTTGTATATGTTGGCAAACCATGATCAAAACAATGAGTCTAGGTTTAGGCTTGCTCAAAGTTTATTTGTTATAGTTTGAATCGAGTTGAACGCAGAAATTTACTGTGCAAAATTGCAAAACTCGATTGATCAAAAAACGCAGTTCCAGAATTCTGCAAAAAAGCTTCAAACGTAGCCCAAGCCTAATAAACGTGTAGGGTTAAGTGTTTTACTCCCAATATAAAAGGAAAAACCCTAGCCATGTTTTAGTAGTCTTTGAATAGTTGTGTTTGCTCTTGTGTGAGGTTTAAGAGATGTTTACCTTAGAACACATGGAAAGCTCTACCAATATCAAGATTTGGTGGTGATTCAGTTGCTGCATAAAGAACCTTCAAAGAACAGCAAAACCTTTGAGAGGTGTCTCAAAGTCACAAGTAGGAGAACTTGTGCTGTAGCAGATTCAAGGAAAGAAGGAGTCCATGGATTCGGAGCTAGCACGTGGTAGTGGTAGTAAGTTTTCTATTAGAGGTAGCATTAGGATGTTAGTGGTCTAAGTCCTTTTGTATAACTTCAATTCTTTCATAATGGGTCTGTTTTTACCTTGAGGATAGCTAGGTCAAATCATCCCCAGGTTTTTTACCGATTTGGTTTTCTTGGGTCATCAGTTCTTTGTGTTCTTTACTTTTTCCACTTTATGTTTATTTGTTGTTAGGTTCTAAGACTTTAGAAACTAAATATATTAGAACTTTAATTTGTGATGTGTTGGCAAACCATGATCAAAACTTAGAGTCGAGATTTAGGCTGCTCAAAGTGTGTGTATTTGTAAAGTTGGAATCGAGTGAATTACAGGATTTATTGGCTAAATCTGCAAGGCTCGATTGATTGAACCTCGTGTAGAATAATTTTCTGCAAATTTTTCCAACTAAGCCCAAGCCCGGTTTGACGTGTAGGGTTTTATATTTTACTCCAAGTATAAAAGGAAAAACCCTGCTACATTTTAGAAGTCTTTGATATACTGTGTGTTGAATCTCTTGTGAGATCTAGAGGTGTTTACCTTCATACACACTTAGTGTTATCAAGATTCATGTCAAGAACTTGGTGATTGCTTTAGTTGTTGCATAAAAAATCTAATGAAGATCTGAAACCTTTGAGTGGAGTCTCAAAGTCACAAGTGGGAGTACTTGTGGTTGCAGTGGATTAAGGAAAGAAGTAGTCCTTGGACTCGGAGCTGTCACATGGTCGTGGTAATAATTTTTCTACACGTGGTAGCAATAGGATGTTAGCGGTTTAAGTTTTATTGTACAAACTTCAATTCTTTCATAGTGGATCTGTTTTACCTTGAAGATAGCTAGGTTAAATCCTCCCCAGGTTTTTTACCGGTTTGATTTTCCTAGGTTATCATATCGTGTGTTCTTTATATTTCTGCATTATTGTCATGATATGATTTGATTGTGTTAACCTAGATATGAATAATTTATCTAAGTAATCACTTGGCTAAATAACTAGGTTAAACAACTTGTGTTTTAAGAGGTCTAAAAACGTACAAGTTGTATTAGAGCGGGTTAACTCTTGTATTTAGTTCCTTTGATCTAAGAGTTGATCCTTGACCTCTATTGTCATGGATTCTTTGAAGTTCTCATTGCTAAAATTCCAACTTGCCTACTTTTGGTTTGTGTCTCTTGTTGCATGTGTTAAGTCTTTCCTTGAGTATCTTGGTATAGTTACATGTGATGATAATTATGTGTGTTATACTGCTTTAACCGCCTTAAAGGCACATTATTCTTGTCTTTGGTATTTGGATAGTGGTTGTTCCAGGCACATGATAGGAAATAAAGCTTTATTCATGACACTTTTTGAAGGAAAGATTAGGACAATCACATTTGGAGATAGAAGCAAATCTGTGATTAGAGGCATTGGAACTGTGGACATCCCAAGGTTACCTGTTTTTGAAGGTGTCTAGTATGTTGATGGGCTGAAGGCTAACTTACTCAGCATCAGTCAAATTTGTGACAATGAACTGAATGTTCTCTTTACCAAGTATGAAAGTGAGATACTTGATGGAGGAGGGGACTACATGTATATTGGTGTTAGGACAGCTGACAATTGTTATGGTATAACACCAAGTATAAGCAACAAATGTTTCAGTGCAAAGATCAATCAAGTAGACTTATGGCATCAACGGTTGGGACACGCAAGTCACAAGCAATTAGAGAAGATTTCCAAGTGTGATACAGTTATTGGTTTGCCCAAGTTTGAAAAGATAGAGAAGTGCATATGTGGACCATGTTAGATGGGTAAATAAGTGAAGTCCAAGTATCCGTCTGTAACTGAAGTTCAAACTTCAAGACCTCTAGAGTTGTTGCACATTGATCTCGTGGGTCCTGCTAGAGTTCAGAGTTTAGGTGGAAAGAAGTATATTCTAGTTGTTGTGGATGATTTCACTAGATATACTTGGGTTGTACTTTTGAGAGATAAGGCTGAGGCTCCGGAAAAGATGATACACTTGTGCAAGAAATTTCAAGTTGAAAAAGGTACTGTGATAGCCAGAATTATAAGTGATCATAGGAGATAATTTGAAAACACAAAACTGGCTACCTTCTGCAATGATCAAGGCACACATCAAGAGTTCTCATCACCTAAGACACCACAACAGAATGGAATAGTAGAACGAAAGAATAGGGTTGTTCAAGAGATGGCTCATGTCATGTTACATAACAAAAAGATGCCCAAGTCCTTCTAAGGAGAAGCAGTTAACACTGCTTGCCATACATTCAACCGGGTGTATTTCAGACCTGATTCTAAGAAAACTCCTTATGAACTCTCGAGAGGAAAGAAGCTTGTTGTCAAATACTTCAGGATATTTGGCAGTGACTATTATATTCTACGTGATAGGGAGAACCAAGAAAATTTTGATGTAAAGAGTGACAAAGGATACATTCTAGGCTACTCTTCTACTAGTAAAGCATATAAAGTGTACAATCTGAGAACCAAAACAGTCATGGAGTCTTCCAATGTGGTGATCAATGATGAATTATGTTCAGAAACTCATTCAGAAAACACTCCTCCAGTTCAAGAAAAGACTACGGAGGTTGATGATTCTATTCCTGATGATTATGTTAGGAAGCATAGTGATGAAGAACTACAGTTATTGAATGATGCTGTTTCAGTACCATCAAGTTCAAAACCATCCACACCTGTTCATGAAACTTAACAAGAACAAGGTGAGCCTAGTCCTTGATCAGAACAAAAAGGTACCTCCACATCTCTGGTCAAAGGTCTATCTTATAGAGTAAAGTTAAATCACCCTGCCACAAACATATTAGGTAGTTTGAATGATAACATGAGATTGAGATCCAAAGCCTTGAATGTAATTACTCACTCATGCTATCTATCCCAATTTGAACCGAAAAAGGTGGATGAAGCACTTCAAGATGCTGATTAGGTTAACTCTACGCATGAATAACTTCATCAATTTGTTCAGAATGATGTGTAGGAATTAGTTCCTAGACTAAATGGAGTAAATGTGATTGGAACTAAGTGGATTTTTAAGAAAAAGTCAGATGAACATGGTACCGTTATTAGAAACAAATCAAGACAAGTGAAAGTGATTGATTTTGATGAGACCTTTGCACCGGTAGCAAGATTGGAATCCATTAGGATACTCTTGGCCATATCTAGTCATTTGAATTTCAAGTTGTATCAAATGGATGTCAAGAGTGCGTTTTTGAATGGGATGTTGCAAGAAGAGGTGTATGTTGAGCAACCAAAGGGTTTTGTTGATCTTCACAGACCGGATGATGTCTACAAATTGAAGAGAGCAGTTTATGGATTGAAACAAGCTCCCAGGGCATGGTATGATAGGTTAACTGTATATTTCACTGAGCATGGATTCAAAAGAGGATTTGCAGATACTACTCTCTTCATACAAAAGGATAAGAATTATTTTGTAGTAGCTCAAATTTATGTTGATGATATTGTTTTTGGTGCTACTAATGATTCTCTTGCTCAATCCTTCACAGATGAAATGAAGAAGATGTTTGAAATGAGTATGGTTGGTGAATTGACTTATTTCTTGGGATTGCAGGTGAAGCAAACAGATTCTGGAATTTATATGAACCAAGCAAAGTATGCTATAAATCTAGTCAAGATATTTGGACTTGACAAGGCTACACATGCTAGAACACCAATAGCTACTAATGCAAAGTTAACCAATGATCCATTGGGTGAGTCTGTTGATGTTACATTATATAGACGCATGATTGGTTGTCTTTTGTATTTAATTGCAAGTCGTCCTGATATTGCTTTAAGTGTTAGTGTATGTTCTAGTTTTCAATCTAATCCTAGGATTTCACATTTGAATGTTGTTAAAAGAATCATAAAATATTTTAGTGGAACTTATGATTATGGATTGTTCTATAGCAAAGAGTCAAATTTGTCTCTTGCTGGATTCTCAGATTCAGATTGGGCCGGCAATGCCGATGATAGAAAAAGCACCACTGGTGGGTGTTTTTAAGTAGGAGCCAATCTTGTTGCTTGAATGAGTAAAAAGCAAAATTCTGTCTCTCTGTCTATTGTAGAAGCAGAATATATTGCTGTTGGAAGTTGCTATTCACAGCTTCTTTGGATGAAAAAGCTTTTGAGTGATTATGAGATATCACAAGACCCCATGGTTGTTTATTGTGATAATTCTAGTGCTATCGATATCTCTAAGAACCCTGTTCAACACTCTAAGACTAAGCACATAGAGATTAGATATCACTTTATTAAGGAACTGGTTGAAAGAAAAATTGTAGCTCTTGAATATATCCCTACTGAATGTCAGAATGCTAACATCTTCTCCAAGTCTCTTGATAGAAGTAAGTTTGAGACACTTCGTCAAGTAATTGGTGTGATTTTCTGTCCCTAGTCATCTTTGGCTTTCATGGTCCTTGTGCTTCATCTCAATATTCTTTGTGACCATTCTTTTTTTTTTTTTTTTTTTTTTTTAAGGATTTGCATTGCATAACATTCATGCATTTCATGATAGGTTGTTTTTGTTATTCCTTATATATATATATAAGGAAAGGGGAAAGGAAGGAAAAATGTGTTTTGCATTATTTGTCTTGGATTTTTAATCAAGGTTGGCCATATTATCTTTACATAACATGTTTATGTACCTTTTTTAGCTTGGATGAGCTTATTTTACTGCACTTTGCTAGTTTTAGCTATGTAGTGCATGTTGTGTGGGAGTTGTTTATAGTTTTTGATCACTTGATCTTGATCTTGAAGTCACATGTTTTTTATTGTTTGGACTTGAACTTAATGAGAAAGGCATAAATAGCTTAATGAGTATGTTGGACACTGTCATGACCATTCAGACAGCGCATGGGCAGATTTTGTTGGATGTGCTCAGGGAGCTTCAGGCTTTGTGTGCTGATTTGGCTGGTGCTCGACAATCTTCTCCACCACCTCCTTTTGATGATGAGTCCTAATTGCCCTTTGGCAATTCTTCACAAAAAAGGGGGAGTACATATTGGTTTATGCATGAAGATAGGGGGAGTTTTTGGAGTTTGGAGCTGCTTTAGATTGTATCTAGGAGCTTTTTGTGTATATGTTTTTGGCTCATGATGTATTTATCTTTTGGGTTGTATATGTTAGGGGAGACACTATGTTTTTTGTTTCTTTTATTGTTTCTTATTTCACACATGATACATTGGTTATTGATTTATATTATGAGGTTATTCATGGTATATGTCTTTTATTTTATGTTTTGTGAAATCAAGACTTTATTTTGTTTTTACTTGTATTTTCCACACATGCATTTATGTGCTTGTTGAGTGTTTCAGGAATTTACAGGTTGATTCAGTCCTACTGCTATCTACACTGACAACTGATAGATAGTAGTTAGGATGAATTGTTTTTGGGCATTTTAAAGTGTTAATAGGTTGTTTGTAACTTTGAGCATTTCAGTTTTGTGATGTGTTTTGTCACGGATTGTCAAATGGGGAGTTTGTTAGGTTCTAAGACTTTAGGAACTAAATGTATTAGAACTTCAATTTGTAATGTGTTGGCAAATCATGATTAAAACTTAGAGTCTAGATTTAGGCTGCTCAAAGTGTGTTTATTTGTAAAGTTGGAATAGAGTGAATTGCAGGATTTATTGGCTAAATCTACAAGGCTTGATCGATCGAAAATTAGGCTCGATCAATCGAACCTCGTGCAGATTAATTTTCTACAGATTTTTCCAACTAAGCCCAAGCCCGGTTTGGCATGTAG
This sequence comes from Quercus lobata, assembly GCF_001633185.2. Lineage (NCBI taxonomy): Eukaryota > Viridiplantae > Streptophyta > Magnoliopsida > Fagales > Fagaceae > Quercus > Quercus lobata. The sequence continues at coordinate 8,556,438 of NC_044910.1, read as the reverse complement.
GGTTTTATATTTTACTCCAAGTATAAAAGGAAAAACTTTAGCTACATTTTAGAAGTCTTTGATGTGCTGTGTGTTGAATCTCTTGTGAGATCTAGAGCTATTTACCTTCATACACACTTAGGGTTATCAAGATTCGTGTCAAGAACTTGGTGATCGCTTCAGTTGCTACATAAAGAATTTAATGAAGATCTGAAACCTTTGAGTGGAGTCTCAAAGTCACAAGTGGGGGTACTTATGGTTGCAATGGATTAAGGAAAGAAGTAGTCTGTGGACTCGGAGTTGTCATGTGGTCGTGGTAGTAAGTTTTCTACAAGAAGTAGAAATAGGATGCTAGTGGTCTAAGTCTTACTGTATAAACTTCAATTCTTTTATAGTGAATCTGTTTTACCTTGAGGATAACTAGGTTAAATCTTCCCCAGGTTTTTTACCGGTTTAGTTTTCCTGGGTTATCATTTCGTGTGTTCTTTATATTTCCGCATTATTGTCATTATATGATTTGGTTGTGTTAAGCTAGATATGAATAATTTATCTAAGTAATTACTTGGCTAAATAACTAGGTTAAACAACTTGTGTTTTAAGGGGTCTAAAAACGTATATTTGTGTTTAACCTAATCTTGAATAACAATCTTGTTAATCAATTTAGTTTATATATTTGGTTAAACATATTGTGACAAGGGGTCTAAAAATCCAACATTGAGAAAATACAATCAAACTTCCCTTTGCTTCAGCAGATCTTTTAATGTTCCCAAACGGCATGGCCACGAGGAAAAAAAAAAAAAAAAATTTGATGTTTCGTGCTAGTTATCTTTAGTGTCAGATGATAAAAAAAGCATTACATTATATTGATAAGAGTCAAAACTCTCTCTCTTAATTACAAATTATCACAACCTCATTAATCAAATAGAGGGTGTAGACACCCTATTTCGCACCTCAATTAAAATGCATACATTTTTGCGCATGTGTTCCCCCAATGATGAGCTAATTGAATGACATGGATAACTCTTTGATCTCTCGCATTTGACGTGTGTTTATCTTTATTTTAAGTGATTTGAAGCAACAATTTTTAATCCATGCATGCTTATTGTTTTTCACCCCCTTTTTCACAAAATCCTCAAATTTTAAAAGAAATATCTGAAAATATCCAGTTCTGTCTCTCAAACTCCTTCTGTTAATTAAAATTAAAATTAAACAATTGCATTTTATTTCAAATATATTGGCAAACTCAGTTTTAGTGGTGAAAAAGAAAAGGACAAAACTAAACATAATGGTGAGAGGTACATGTGCGTACAGTTGACAGACATCCAGTACTAGGCAGGTCCGGTGTGCGGCGTGTGCCCTCATCTGCTCCATTTTGTCATGGTCGTTATTCCAATGGGTACAGACCTTAAGTGTCGGCCAGGCCCTTGAACTTTTGTTTGTAGACTAGAGAGTAAGAGAGGCATGTTTGATCTCAATAAGATAGAAATCTTTTATGAAGAAAAAAAAATTACAATACTAAAAATTATTTGATACTTATAGTTTCAAGCATTAAAAAAAATGGCATAGTAAATTATGTTAGAGCATCAAATCTAAATATTAAGGCTATTAAGTGAAGATGACAAAAATCAAACCATGATTATGTTTTGAACTTCAAGTCAATTCTAGCATGAAAAAATCATACCGTGAAGACCAAAAAGAAAAGATAAAAAAGGTAGGAAACATTATAATACTTATGCTTACCATATAAGTCATTACACAAGTGATAAATATTTCAGCCTCTTCATTTCCAACCATCCTAGTCTTGGGATAAAGAAGCTCCATCCTAGTCCTGCGGAAGCAGCCATAAAGAGGGGTTTCATCGGATTATCTCCCCTAGTAGCTATGTTTGGCAGCTCTCCATTTATTTTCAGCATCGCCTTGGCAATTTCCACATTTCCAAATGCAGCAGCAAAGTTCAAGGCTGTGGTCCCAATCTTATTTTTAGCTGTTATTAGATTGTTGTTTATCATCCACCTCAATAATGTTAATGCCAATAGCATTATTATTTCTCAAAGTCATGTGACCTGAAATGTAATATAGTGTACATGAAATAGTAGGAAGATTAAGGTAATTACACTTTTACCTTAATTAGTTATCAAATCATTTTAAAATTTTAATTTAGCATGAAATGTAATGAATATTTTTTTATTCCTAAACATTTTTTTAAAATAATTATGTTTTCTCTTTTTCTACCAATATTAATACAACAATTCCTCTATTACCCCACAATTTCCCACAATTTTTATCACAACTTGATGTGGTAAATTATGAGTGATAGACAATAAGTTTCAAATAGATTCATTATTTTTTCTCCACCATATAAATTTTACTAGAATTGATGATATTTATTTGTTGGAAAAAAAATGAAAAAAGAGTATCACCCGTAAGACTTCAAATCATGAAAAACTATTGTTGAAAATTGTAATTCACGATTATGGGCATAAAATATGACATTTGGACTTCAAAAAATTATAGAACTAGTAAGGACCAAAATAATTAATTTCCTAACTATTTGGTTTTAGAGTTGTTGTATTTGTGCTTATTCAATTTCTTGTGCAACTATGAAACAACAAAATTTTCAATTATGAATATTTTCAAAATTATGTTTCAAAATAAGAAGAATTTGATACTATAATGAACTTTTTTTTAATTCTATATATTTGAAAGGTAGATTTGCAGCTAAATTTAGTAAAATATCAATCGTAAATGATTTTTTTTTTTTTTTTTAAATTTTGTTCCATTTTGACAGATCATATATAATTGAGTTGAAATCTATAAAAAAAATTATTTTATATATTTTATTTTATTTATATTTTATTAATGCTAATAGATGTTATATCTGTTATATTTGTTTATATATAGTATATTAATTTCTCATTATTAAGTGGTCAACTTCCCCCACCCTACACCCCCCCCCCCCCCCCAAGTTTTGGCCCCCAAAAATTATATGAATACCCTGAATTGCAAGAAAAAAAAATTATATAGATAATTATTTATATATCAATTAGTTTTTTCTATTTAATATATATATATATATATATATATTGAACACCTTGACTTGATAGTAACAAAAATTTTGGTTCAGCAAAAATAAGGATAATGTTTGGAACACAAAAAAAACAATAACAAGAATTTCCCAATATTCAATTTATACATGGCCGACTACAATCTCCAATTTATTTATTTATTTATTTAAATGCATCGTCCAAATTTGGGAATGTTGTGAAATTTTTGGTGGCTTTATTTTGTTTTGTCCATAGCAATACTATAAAAATGATCTTAGCCCCCCAAGAGATTTATTAATTTCATATAACAAAAAGATAGCAAGTCTACACACACTGATAAAAGCAGAGCCAAAACATAATTCTTAACTGATTAAACCAAAAAAAAGTAACAATAATAAAAATTAGCCTAAATAAAAGTAAAAATAGCTCAAACAACAACAAATGAACAAAAAATTCAACAAAAAGCTCATTTAAAAAAAACTATAAATTAATTAGGTTCATAACTCGTTTAACTCATTCCATAAAAATAATCCATAAGTTTTTTCCCCCTAAAAAATGGTACTAAAAAAAAAAATTGTGCCTGTGAGTTCTCCACAATGACATCGGCAGCTCTACTCTCCTCGGCTTTGCACTCATAGCATTGATAATGAGACTATCATGTAATGATTTCAAAATATAAAAATTCGTAAAAAGAAATTGTAAAACTTAATGTATTTGTACGTGTGCGTGTGTGTTTTTAGTGATATCAATATATTCATGTTCTGTTATTATTCAATTTTTTTTTTCTTTTTATTAGATTTGGTATTTTTTTTTTTTTTAATGGCTATCCTAGAGAATAAATATCCTCATTCCCATTTCAACAGTATTGATGAAAGCATAGGGTTTAATATTCTGGAATAAACAACAACCTTGTGATTTGCATATTGCGGTTGCATTTGGCATTAGCTTAAAAAGCCTTTTTTTACTATTTAGCTTATTTTTGTTACTATTCAGCTTATTTTTGCTACTATTTATGGGTCTCATTGCACTTTTTGATACTAGTTATAGGTTTCACTGTACTATTTAAGCTACTAACTTTTATCTTTATCTACGATACTTAAGCAAAAAGTTTTTAGTTTTAGCTAAATAAACTGTTCTCTACATATGCTTTTATGTTTAGATGTCTACGTACGAAATAGTAAAAATATCGAGATGATTTGTCTATTTGAAAACAACTTATTTAGTGAAAACTGAAAACTTTTTGCTAAAAGTACTATAGATAAAACTAAAAAGTAACTGAAATAGTACAATAGGACCCATAAATAGTACCAAAAAGTGCAGTGAGACCCATAAATAGTACTAAAAAGTGCAATAAGACTCATGAATAGTACCAAAAATAAGCTGAATAGTAAAAAAAGTTGGTTTTTTAAGCCAATGCCAAACGCATTCAATATATGCAAGAACCGTACAATTTTCGCAGATCAAAATATGAAAGAGGAATGACATCAAGAGAAACAAAAGAAATGAGAATGCCTGCATACATGTTATATACCTGAAGAATGATTAAGGTGATCAAGTGGATTAAGGATCGCTTCCCTCAGTATAGACCCCCAGTGCCAGCTAAATGGTAGATGTAATTGATGTAATCGTCTAAGACCCCAAGTAAAAAAAAATGCCTCCAAATTTTAACCAATAGGGTTATTTATAACCAATAAATAAAATAATATTTTTTTATCAAATAATAAAAAACAAAAAAAAAGAGAGATAAATGCAATGTCTATAATATTTTTCACAACACTTTTACAAAAATATTAAGTAACAGGTTATTATAGCTTGTTATTGATGGAAAAAAATAATTATAGTGGTGGGTTCAAATAGAAAGCAAAAAGCAATTTAACACCTAGTATTTGTTGTGAAAAATATTGTGATATTACAGTTCTAAAAAAAAAAAGGGAGAGCAATCCATAAAAAAATTCACAACATTTTTCACAATAGTTGAGTTAGCAAACTTTTACTAGTTCTCATCTAACTCCACTATTAACAACATTCTTTTAACTTATCACTGTCAATCTACCACATCCACAAGTGTGAAAAGTTTTGTCAAATTTTTTTATGTTTATAAGCTTTCTAAAATAAGAAATAAAAATTATACGTGGTTCATGTTAATTAATAGTAATTTTGCATCTAAAACAAGATAACCAGTTTTCGCCTTAAGCCCCCAAATGCATCAAGCCACCCTGTAGACCTCCAAATGTTGTTAATATATACTTGAAGGCAATTCCTGCACACTAGAAGCGTGGAATAAATTGTTGAAGGTAAGAAAGGTTTGAGAATGTATGGAATGGCGGATGATTACAATGCCCTAGTGGGCTTAAATCTTAATCAAGCAGTCAAAAAGAGTGGAAAAGTCGTATTAAAATTCATGAAAGTATTCCAAAAGCTGAATAAAGTTTAGAGCATTCCCATTGAAAAACCAATACTAATATCGAAAAAGCAATGAAGAAGAAGAATAATGAAGTGAGAGATAAAGCGTGGGAGAGGAAAAGGCCAAAATGATGGAAAAAATTGGCCTTTGCCCTTTTTAAAAAAACAATCCAGCATTTTGCCCTATTTCCCAAATTAATTAGGGAAATGCTCCTCTTTTGAAACTCAATTTTCTCAAAATCGAGTTAAGCCCTATAGTAGCGTTTTTGAGCCTATAGTGACGTTTTTTAACTCAATCTCCATGAAGTCAAGTTATAGGTAAAAAAAAGAAAAAAAAATTGCATGTAACTCGACTTTATGGAGATCAAGTTAAAAAAACGCCACTATAGGTCCTTAAAACGTCACTATAGGCTCCTAAAAACGCCACAATAGGGCTCCAGAATTTTTTTTTTTTTTTATAACTCGATTTTGAGAAAATTGAGTTTCAAAAGAGGGGTATTTCCTTAATTAGTTTGGGAAAGGGGGCAAAATGTTGGATTTTTTTTTTTTTGAAAGGGGCATTTGCCCATTTTCTCCCCGAAATGATGAGCTACGAAGTTATGTTCCTTAGAAATGCCTTTTACTTTCTCAGTGTTAACTTGTCAGTGGGGGAAAGAGATGTGTTATTATAAACAAATCTCACCTCACATTCGCAACTACTTAGCAAGTTCAATTGTTACTACTTTCCGACCAATACAGGTTGCTAGTCGTTATTCATCACATTGAAAAGTATTTTGTAATTAGTCATTTGGAAAGAATCTTTTTTCCTCGTCCAATCCTGCTCATACTAGGAACTCTATATGTTGCAGGGTCATTGATCTTTTCCTCGTTCAAGCATGCAATTGTTAAATCTCAGGGACTTAGTGGAATACTAACTTTAGGATCCCACCAAGTCCTTGGACATGATGACTTCGTTACTTTAGATAAGCATTCACGCGTTGCTCATTACAAAAGAATGGCATCTTTTATACGCAGAGATGCAAGAGAATAAAAACTAGGAATAAAGTGGTCCATATGAGTCATCCTAGAGGCATATAGGTGTATTATGCTATGCAGAGATAAAAGACGAATAAATATATGAAGGGTCTTGGTATTTTAGAATAATTATTAATAATTTATTTTAAGAAAGTTTTGACATCAATTTCATAGGAAATATAAGAAGTTATCAAAAAAATTAATTGTTTTTTTTTTCTTTTCTAATAAAAAGAATAATGCTCTTAAGGTATCTAATAAATTTTCCCTACATTGTGTCATAACAAATAAGGGCACATTTGGTGCACTGAATAGAGATTACAACAAGAATGGTAATCTCTATTATTAGAAATAAAAGTGTTGTAATGAAATAACTAAAACTATTCATATATTTGGTTATATAAATGTCGTAATATTAGAATAAAACTTAAAATAAATATTTAGGAAATATATTACTTGTTGAATTATATTTCTTAAAAAAGAATATTTTTCAAATTTGAGAGAGAAATTATGTTAGGTTCTAAAGATTTTGGATTATATGTTTAGAATCATATGTTGTATGTGTTGGCAAACCGAGTACAAAACATGTCTAGCATATGTGTTAGGCAATGCTCAAAGGTGTAGGTTTCAAGTTTCAAGTTAAAGCTGACTGTAGAAAAGAGAAGTCACAATCTGCTAAGCTCGATTGATCGAGAATCGTAGGAAAAGAAATTCTGTAAAATTTTAAATCAAGCTCAAGCTCGTGAAAATGGTTAGGGTTTCAATCTAACCTGTCCACATATAAAAGGGAAACCCTAGCTATGTTTTTCAAACTTTTGGAAGACTTGTGTGTTACTCTTTGTGAGATTTGAGAGGTTTTGTACCTTCTAACTACACAAGTATCTACTGGAACAACATCTACAATCAAGTGGTGATAGAACCTAGTTGCTACTACAAAGATCAACAACTGAGGGTGATCTGAAAGCTTTGAGTGGGATCTGAAAGTCACAAGAGTGGGTGCTTGTGTTGCAGTAAATCCAAGGAGAGAAGGAATTCGTGGATTCAGAGTTTGCACATGGTCGTGTTAGTAAGTTAGTGCTTGAGGTAGTAATAAATTTAGGGTTAAATTTGATTGTAAAAACTTTGATTCTCTTATAGTGGATTTGCTTTACCTTGAGGATAGCAAGGTCAAATCCTCTCCATTGTTTTTACCTTGAAATGGTTCATTTCATTGATTTTCTTGGGTCATCATATCGTGATGTTATTTACTTTTTCGCTGCTGTGCATGATATGATTTATTATTGTTTAACCTAGATTTGAATATCAACCTAAGTAATCACTTGGCTAATATATTAGGTTAAAAAATCTTGTTTAAGAGGTCTAAACAAAACAAACAAGTGGTATCAGAGCAGGTTAGCTCTTGTTTATTTGTTTCTATACCTAGAGTTAATCCTTGACCCCTACTGTCATGGAACACGGTCATTCTCTTGTGATCCCTCCACACTTTGATGGAAATAACTATGCTTATTGAAAGTTTAGGATGAAAACCTTCTTGAAATCTATTGATGAGAGTGTATGGCTATCTGTTGAAAACGGTTGGGAAAGACCAACCACTGCTATTGGTGAATGGACTTCTGCCCAAAAGGAAGCAGCAAGCTTTAACAGTAAGGCTATGAATGTGATATTCAATGCTGTTTCTATGGAAGAATTCAAGAGGATCTCGAATGTGGAGATTGCTCACATTGCTTGGAACATCTTACAAATAGTGCATAAAGGCACCAAGGCAGTAAAAATCAATAAACTACAGTAGTTGACCTCTAGATTTGAAAGTATTAGAATGTCAGATGATGAGTCTTTTGATAAATTCTATACTAAGTTGAATGATATTGTCAATTCTGCTTTTAATTTGGGTGAAGTTTATGATCAACCTAAAATTGTTAGGAAAATTCTTAAATCATTAACGAAGCACTTTAGACCAAAAGTGATTACCATTCTTGTAGAAGAACTTGTAGGATCTCTTCATTCCTATGCATCTGACTTACCAAAAACTAACAAATCGAAATCCATGGCCTTGAAATCAGTTGATGATTGTGGATTTGATGATGAACTCTTATCTACTGAGATTGCTTATCTTGCCAAGAACTTTAGAAATTTTCTGAGAAATAATAGTAGAAGAACAAGAAATAGAAACAATGTTGACCCTAAGAATGTGAAGAAGAATGACGCAACTAAAAATAACAATTCCAAAAAATCAAAAGAAAAAGTTGGTCAATCTTCTAACAGTTCTTTAAGACAATAGTGTTTTAGTTGTCAGGGGTATGGTCATCTAAAATATGAATGTCCAACATTTTGGAGATCTAAAGAAAAAGCTATGGCTATTACTCGAAGTGATGATGAAGTTTATGATCATGAGTCTGAAAGTGATCAAGAAGGAAACTTTATGGCTTTCACTGCTACTACTGTAGTAAGTGAAATTAAGATTGCTAATGAGAACCTTCTAATGGGGAACTCTCTGAGAATGCTGATTTGCAAGAGGCTTATAACAAGTTTTGCAAAATTGCAGCAAAAGATGCCATAAGTCTTGATATAAGGCTGAAAAAGATAAACACCCTTGAACAAGAAAAGAAAATTTTGTTGTTAAAATTGTTTGATGCCAATGAACTCTTAAATTCTATTAAGATTGAGAACATGTCTTTGCTTGAAAAAGTTAAAAGTTAAAAGTTTAGAATTAGAATTATCTGTTGCTAGAGAACAAGTAGATAGGTCTTCTACTTCTAAAGTGGATGGTATGCTAAATGTTCAAAAATCTGTTTCTGATAAGACAGGTTTAGGGTTTGTTGAAAGTGGTTATTCTTCTATTGTTCATCCTCCCAAGTTTGTACCTGCTACATCCTACTTCTGTTGTTCATCCATCTTTATCTGAAATTAAGGTACATAAGAAAGAAGTTCTAGCTTCTAGAAGAACTAGGGTAGATCTAAGTGAGTCAAAACCTAAGTATCCCAATCAATCTGGAAGCAAGAAACATCACAAACCTCAATGGTTTTGTCATTTTTGTGGTGGAGCTGGGCATATTAGGCCTAATTGCTTTAAACTGCAAGCTTCAAAGCAAGCATCCAAACAAAAAGTGCTTGTGCTAAAAGCATAGGATCCTATGGCACTTATCCATGAATTGGTAAAGGTTTTTAACATTTATGCCAATACTGGAGCTGAGATTAAGGCTAATTCAAATAGAAACCCCAACTCCAAGTTTGCATCTAAAAGAATCTGGATGCAAAAGACTTAGTCTCAGTGAGTCTATCTAACATGGTCCTTGTGTTAATTCTTTCAATCTCTCGTGACCAAAACTATTTTTCATTAGGGTTTGCATTTGCATTATATTCATGCATTTCATTCTAGATTTGTTTTTGATGTTTTTCAGTTTTTTTTAATAAAAAAATTAGAAAAAAAAAAAAGGTTTTTGTATTATACATCTTCAAGATGTGTAATTGAGGTTGACCTATGAAATTTGAATTTCATGACTGCGTACCTTGTTTAGCTTTTATGAGCTTTATTTTTCTGCACTTTGCTAGTTTGTGCTATGTAGTGCTTATATTGTGTGAGTTGTTTATGGTTTTTAAACACATGCTCTTGATTTTGAAGTCATATTTTTTTGATTGTAAGGACTAAAGAATCCTAGGAGAAAGGCATAAATTACCTTCTCACCACTATTACTTGCCAATCATGAACACCTGTGTGCAAATCATAAAAGCTGTGCTCGGTAAGGTGTAGCACTTGCACAGCAAGATATTTAAGGTGTCGCTATGAAAATTAATAAAAGAAGGAAAAAGCAAAAAGAAAAACAAAGAAAAATATGCTTCAAAAGAAAAGAAAAGTAAAAGAAATGAATAAAAAAATTGCATGGTTGCAAGTGTGTTTTCTAGGAGATGTGAGAGTTATATGATGTAACTCTTTAGGTGATAGTCACTTTCAAACTTATGTGATTGATAATGTAGAAATTGTGCTTATTTTCCATCTACATATCACCTTTTAGGTATCTCATACACTTACTAGTTGCACACACCACAAGCAAGTCTTTGTTAAACTTTGTACATAGGATTAGGGTTGTCCATGGGTTGGGTCAGATTAGGTTTGGGTCTGACTTGCACCCAACCCGATTGAATCGAGTGAATAGAAAATAGACCCACGACCGACCAAACATTTAGGTCGAGCCTGACGGAGTGGGTCATCGGTTGAGCAGGTCAAGGCCGGTTGGGTGATTTCAGGTCTCAAGCACAAAAAAATTTCAAAATCCAAAACAATCTTCTCAAAAAAAAAAAAAACCCAGAACAATCTTCTCAAAATCCAAACCAAAACCCCTAGATCTATGAGACTAAAACAAAATCAAAACCTAGAACAATCTTAAAAAATAAATAAATAAAAATACCCAAAACAAAGAAATTAAAATCCAAACCAAAAACCCCAGATCTATGACTAATCCGAAAAAGAGAATAGATTAAACCAACAGCACCACCACCATTCCCTCCCTCACCACCAACCAACACATCCATCACAAGATTAGTACAAATTTTTTTAGAAAAAAATAGAACTTTTTTTTATTAACCCACCTTCAAAATGCACAGATCAGAGTCTAGACACTCGATTTTGCACCCATGATTTAATCAAGGAAGATGATTGGAATGACTATTCGTGTACCCAAAATTCATCATTGCATTACATGCATTAATTTGTTCATTGCATATCATAAAAATAATCTTGAGGTTCTAACAGTCGTGACGGTATGCCCAATTTCCAAATTGGATCGTTGGATCGAAAGATATCGCATGATCAAGTTTGCATGATCAGCATGCATTGTGTCTAGGTAGAGTCAACCACACATGATTAATTTAAATTAATTCTGATTGGTTAAACAATCAAAATTAATTATACAATTTTGTGATTGGTTGTTAGTTAGTGTCTAAAATAGGATTGCTTGCATGGGAATAAAGAGGATAATTGGATAACAATAAAATTATGGATAATTTGAACTTTATCAAGATTTATTTTAGTGTATTTATCTACAAGATAATTATTGCTAAAAAGACCTAAATTATCCAAAAAAGAGTTGAAAATTTTAGAATACGGATTAAAAACGTGACTAAGTACATGTCCCGGCTCAAGAAAACCTAAAAATGGAGTCCAAAACACACCCAAACATGAAAGCCTGATTGGCATCCAAGAGTGCCATTCGGCAATTTTGGAGTGCCGATCAACACTTTTGGAGTGTCGAACGGCACTTTCAAAGTGTTGAATGGCACCTATTAAGGCTTTGGCCCGACGGTCTTCGGGTGACGATAAAACACATATTTTTTGACTATTTCGCAAAAGGATGCATCCCGGTTTGTATTCTAATCGTCTGAGCTATTTTTTCGAATCTTCTAGCCTCTATAAACAGGGATGGAATCTCAAAATTCAGCACACTTTTTCATACTCTCAAATTTCTGATATTTTTGATCCCCCTTTCTGAAATTCTCTCTTACGTTAAAGGTGTTTTGGAGGATTTAGCCTTAAGAATTTGTAAGCTAGGTTGTTAGATTTCAAAGAAAATTGCATAAATTTCTTTGAACCCTAAAATATTCAATTAAGAAAAAGAGTACGTCCATGCAAGAGGTAGCTTTTCTTTTCTTTACTTCTCTTTTTCTTCTATCTCTTTTTATTTTGATGCATGAATAAATACTTGTTTAGTATTGATTTTGCAATGATCATCTCATGTGTTATCCATATTTTCTTTATTAGAATATGTATATGGTGTTTTTATTGTTAAGATCTGTTTTTTTTTTTTTTTTTTTTTTTTAAAATCTACTTGTTAACATACTTTTCTTAATTAAAAAAACGGATCTGCATCTTTCTTAGATGCAGATCTGAATTTTTCTCAAATAAAAAATTGATTTGCATCTTCATTAGATGCAAATCTGAAATATTCCCAAATCAAAAACTGATCTGCATCTTCCTTAGATGCAGATCTGAATTTTTCTCAAATCAAAAACTGATTTGCATCTTCATTAGATGTAGATCTGATTTTTTCCCAAATCAAAAACTGATTTGCATCTTCCTTAGATGCAGATTTGAATTTATTGACCTCTTGTGATGAATTAACCAATTAATTAGCCAAGTTAATTAATTAATCCAATTCACATGCAATACACGACGTAGCACAAACAAATCACCAACTAAGTTAATATGCAGTGGAAAATAAAGTTGACACGGTGATTTGTTTACGAATAGGGAAAGGCTCCAAGGCAAAAACCCTACCGGGTGATTTTAAGGAAACCACTCTCGAGAATTCACTATTATCACAACAAGCGGTTACAAGTAAAGGAATCCCAGTACCTTATATCAACCTACAGTTGAACCCTTACCCCAATACCCAATTGGACTTATTCTGTAGTGATAATCTTCATTAGATGCAGATCTAAATTTTTCTTCAATCAAAAACTAATTTGTAGCTTCCTTAGATACAAATCTGAATTTTTCTTATTTAAAAACTGATCTACATCGTCTTTAGATGTAGATCTGAATTTTTTTAACATAGCAGAATTTGAAATAAAAAAAGGGTCATGAGTAGTGTTGTTTTGTTTGTTTAGTGCATGTAGCATAAATTTATTTCATGAATAAAGTCCACTTCTCAAATAAAAAAATCTTTTTCTTGTTTGTTACACATATAAAAATAGATTTGATTCTTTCCAATATACAAATCTAATTTTTTTTATCATCACAAAAAAGATCTGATTTTTTTTACATATAAACCATTTTTTTTTAAGTTCTCAAAAACAGATCTGATCTTTTTTAAAAAAAAAAAAAAACCAAAAGACTTAGTTTTATTTAATAAACATAGATCTGAATTTTTCTCTCCAAAAACTTTTTTTTTTTACACCTCAAAAGCAGATCTGATTTTTTCTAAACCCAATTAAATTTTTTTTTACTCACAAAAACAGATATGAATTTTTAACAAAGAAGAGGACACATTCATAAATAAACTTATGTGATTTAGCTTTGTTCATGTATGAAACATATCATTCATATCATGCATAAAGGGGTACACTGGTCATGAGAGTCTAGAAGACCAGACTCTGTCTTGGTGGAATGGGTGCCTAACACCTTCCCATTCTGTAACCTAGCCTCCAAATCTAGTTCTTTTGGATAGGTAGATCTATGCCTTGTCTTTATTCTTTTATTTTGGGTAGATTGTAACTAGGACAAAAGGCCATGTAATTATTTGGTAGTTTGTAACTAGGACACAAAGCCATGTAATTTTCAATTTATCAAATATGTACCTTTTTTATTCAATCAGTGATAGATGAAACAATTTAGTCATGTATTTTGTATTTTATTTTTTCTTTATTTTTTGTATAAAAAATAAATGACGACTTCACACCTCTTACCCAAAAAGAGAGGTGTCTTGAATAAGCACCCAAAAATCTCTTTTTTGAGGGTCACCCCTTTTGGGTGGTCTCTCACAGTGGTGACTCCATCGGGGATGTCGAGGGATAAGCTTCGTATTAGACTTAAGTTACCAAATGAGTACCCATGTTTTTGCATGGTCTTGCATGATATTTTTGTTTGTTTGTTTGTTTATTTATGTTTGTTGAGATATTGTATGATATTTTGTTGTATGTATTGTTTGTTAAGAGCTTTCCCTAATTGTCATAGTGTGTGCCATCAAAATAACAAATATGTATGCACCCCTTTCAACAACATCTGGTGGTAGTAACCATGGATCACCGACCTTCATTAGATTCGGGTACCCAGTGGCAAACTCACCAACTCATAGCCTAAAGTCACTGGATCATTTCCTGTTAACTGTAAAGGACAAACCATGTCGTTTGGACCAACGCAATGTTCATTACATTATAAGTTGGGAGGTGTAACGTCCTAGCTATGGGGAACAATGAAACAAAAAACCCACCCTATAACGTAATGACCTAGAATCTACTTTTAGGCCGGTCCTTGTTAAAATTGCATTGCATGTTGTGTGTGGTTGATTGATTGATATAGATGGGGGACCTAGCTTTGATTAACCCAACCAAGCCTGTCAATAGGGGAGAATTTGGTCAAGATCTAAAGGAAGGCTGCAAAGAAAACCTAAGGCCGACACTTAAGCCAGTAGCTCCAGTTCCAAGGATGACCATACTTAACACCATGGTAGCTAGTCAAATTTAGCTAAGGGAGGACATGAACCGTATGGTACAACAAGTTCAGAATCTAAAAAGTAACCAAGAGGAGAACAAGGATGACCATAATCTACCCACTATGGAGAATGAGAGGAAGATCAATGAAAGAATGAACAAGATGGAAGAGGTTATTAGAAGAGCTTGTAAGATGGAAGACCTCATTGACTATGAATCCCTCTCACTTTTCCCTGATGCGAGACTGCCTCCCAAGTTCAAAATGCCAACCTTGGACAAGTTTGACGGGACCAGTTGCCTAAAGTCCCATTTGAAGATTTGCATGAGGGTTATGCAGCCCCTAGGTGCAACTGAAGAAGTACTTGCTCAAGTGTTCCAAAACACTCTAATCGGAGCCGCTCTTAGATGGTTCCTCAACTTAGACGACATTAGAGCAAGGAGTTGGGAGGACATCTGCCGAGAGTTTCACAAGCAATATAAGTATAGCATAGAGTGGACATAACAAGGAGAGATCTTGAGACTACGAAGCAAGAGCCAAAAAATTCTTTCTCTACCTTCATCACCAAATGGAGGTCCAGAGCTGCACAGATGATGAATAGGCCAAGTGAAGAAGAACAGTTAGCTATGGTTGTAAAGAATTTATTACCTATATACCATAAGTACTTGTTTGCTCAGTATTTTCCTAATTTTAAAGCTATGATTGCTGTTGGAACCCAAATTGAAGATGCAATAAATAATGGCACTATAAAGAGTGATGACCCACTGAGGTTTAAAAATAATGTAGGATCTAGTTCTAAGGTTGCAAAAATTTCCAATATCAATAAAAATGATCCTTACCAACTAATTGTATCCATTGCACCCTTGAAAGTATCACAAGGGCCTAGACCTAGGAGGGAGTTTCATGAGTTATATATGCCTATGAGCCAAGTGTTTGACAAGCTAAAAGTAAAAGGGTTGCTGAAGCCCTTAGACCTAAGACCAATTCCAAACCCGCTACCTACAAGGTTTGACGTGAATAAGAGATGTGCCTACCACCAAGGCCCTGGCCATAATACCGACAATTGTTTTGGCCTTCGTCATGCAATCCAAAACCTAACAGACAGTAAGGTGATCGCGCCGCCTATGAGGCCTAGCATCACTAACAATCCCTTACCCAATCATAATCTTGGGAGGGGACCAAGGATTAATTGCCTGATGATCGAAGAGGAAAGTAAAGAAGACCCATCTGACCTGATCTATGACCTGCCCGAGTGCTTTATGATGACATGGGAAGAATTGATGGATAGGACATCTGCCACCACCACAGGATATGACATATGAAGTGAAGATGTACTAGGAACCACAAATCACCCAACACCCACAAATAGGGTGAGATACTTCAAACCCCAAACAAATTACCCAACATCCATAAATGGTGGGAAACATTTCAAATCCCAGTTAAACAACCCAACACCGACAAATGGGGGGAGACACTTCAAACCCCAAGATGTTAACCCAAATGACCTGACAAAAATTGCCCACATCACAAGGGGTGGGGGGGGGGGAGGGGAGGACACTTCAAACCCCTACATTTGGAGACAGAAAACTCGGTAGTAGAAGCCTTGAATAAATCCACCCACCAAATACCTGTTGAAGAAGATGAGGTCCTTAAGCAACTACAGAAGACACAAGCCAACATATCCTTATGGGGTTTACTCATGGCCTCATACAAACATCATTAAAACTTGGTAGACATTCTCAACCAAATCCAAGTTCCCTACAACCACAACTTCTCAAGATCTTAATGCTATGATTGGGTCCGTAAGTATTTCCTACTTTGACAAGGATCTGATAAAGAAGGGGAAGCACCATAACGACCCATTACACATTACTGTAGATGCTAAAGGCTAGAGGATACCGATGGTTCTCATTGATGATGGAAGTGCTTTAAATGTGTGTCCTTTAAAGACTGTAAGTTGTTTGGGTCTAAATTAAAGACTTTGTGCCAATTGACCAGCATGAGAGCATATGATAATAGTAGAAGAGAAGTCTCGGGAACCATAACATTAGAGCTCACTATAGGCTCGATGATCAAGAAGGTGGAGTTTCAAGTCCTTAACATAGTATCATGCTTCAATATGCTCCTTGGGTGACCATGGATCCATGAAACAGTGGCCGTGCCTTCATCTCTGTACCAAAAGGTTCGGTTTCCATATGAAGGGGCTATTGTGACCATATATGATGATACTTTGACTACACCCGAACCTATCTATGGTATTGACTCTAAGAAGGAGCCATTGACTTTGGATGGCTTTGAGATTGAGAGGCCTAGCTTTGAAAGGAGAGACGAGGGGATAGAGAAGATCCCAATGGACTTTGCTCCTTACAGCAACAATAATGTGGTAGCAATGATGAGGAGAATGAATTACCTTCCAAGGATGAACTTGGGGAGAACTGTGAAGAAGCCCACTGTTCAAGACCTGATGATTCCTACTGCCACACCACCTTTTGGGCTAGGCTATAAGCCTACTGATGATGATTTGTTAGAGATGGAAATGAGAAAGATGGTTTATGCCAAAGAAAAAGCAAAGGGACTTCCTTGTCCTCCAGAATCCTTAAGGCCCTATTCTCCTACGTTGAATGGGAAGTTTGTCAAAGCTAGAGATAATCAACGCTATTGGGGATTCCTCGAACCCAGATTTGATCCTGTAACAAGGACAATGGTGCCCGAGTTTGAGTTACTACTTGAGTGCAACAACAAGGTTCCAGAACTGAAGAAGGAAAAAGCAACCTGGGTTCCAACTTGATAGGCCAAAAATGTTTTGATCCCTTGTGATGAATTAACCAATTAATTTAGCCAAGTTAATTAATTAATCCAAATTACATGCAATAGCATGATAGAACAAACAAATCACCAACTAAGTTAATATGCAACGGAAAAATAAATTTGACATAGGTAATTTGTTTACGAATGGAAAAAACCATCAACACAAAACCCCACCGGGTGAATTTAAGGGCACCACTCCCAAGAATCCACTATTATCAAAACAAGTGATTATAAGTAAAGGAATCCCAGTACCTTATACCAACCTATAGTTGAACCCTTACCCCAATACCCAATTGGACTTGTTCTGAAGTGATAATCTCTCCTTTCAATGCACGGCTCTCAGTACGTGACTAACCAATTCGATGGCGGATCCCAATACGTGGCTTACACACCAACTTTAGAAGGATGTTGGCTACAAAGTTTTTCAGTTCATCAACACGATGAAGATCACCAAGCTCCTTGGTTACAAAACCCTACGGCGTACAAACGCAACAGCTTCTTGAAGAGAAAGATGAACTAAGGCATATGTCTCTGATTCACAATATGCTTGTGAAAAACTTTTGCATTGATGTGCATCTGCTATGATGCCCCTTAAAACAATCCTTATATATGTTTAAGGTTGTGAGGAAAGAAAGCCCAAACATCTATACATGGATTGGAGTGAAATCAGATCTGAAAAATTGATTTTCTTAAATCTCGATAGATAGGGTATCTATCGAGAAGCTGTCGAGCATCGGGCTGAAACAGCTTTTTAAACCTTGATAGATACTAGCTGTCAAGCTTTAAAAACCAGCACTTCTTCATTTGATCCTTGGACAGACTTGCATGGCTTTAACACTTGAACTTGAAACCTTGTTCCTTGAAGTATTAAACACATCCTAGATCTACCCAATTACAAGTAAAATGTGTTTTGTCAAAGGATTAGCCAATTCTACATTGACATATGTTCCTAACATGAATCACATATGTCCTAACAATCTCCCCCTTTGGCAATCCATGAAAAAACCATAACAAACAAATGAACATATGAGAGAAGTCATAAATCACTCAACTCATATTCACTTGTTGAATACAATAAAATCTATCCTAATACAAACTCTTGAAAAACTTTGCAAGAAGAGAATTTATGGTAAGAAGACTTTGACAACCTGTATTTCTGAAACACTTTAAACAAAACTCATCAAGGCTTCTTTGTGTGAAACAGAAATAAAAGATTGCATACAATGTATAAGAAACATGTGCATAAAGAGAGAAAGAAACAACACATGAAAAGATAGGTGAAAGAAATGTAATACAACCTCATCATATATATAACTCAAAATAAGTACAAGGTTTGCTACTCTCATCCCAAAACTACTCCCCCTTTTTGTCATGAATGACAAAAGGAAAGTAACTCAGGTAGTCATCTCATCGTCGCTAGAAGAGCTAGCATCCTCGTCCTCAGCATCATCATCACTACTGGAGCGATCATCACTCTCATCCTCTGAAGCCGGTGAAGATGAAGCATCCATGCGCACAAGCTATACCATGATAGTCTCAAGAGTCACTTCACTTGCTGAAGAAGAAGGAGCGGAGGTGGATGTAGCGAAAGAAGCTGGAGGAGTCTCCATCTTGGTCCGTGGCCACCTTAGTCGAAGTTGGGCCTCACTCCATCTAACGGTAGCAGCGTCTATGGCACACATAACTGTAAAATGAGGAGACTCGGGATAGGAGACAGAAAAATGGTGAAAAAGCCTCGTGATAGTGGAAGGAAAAATGAGCTTATCACAAGTCATCGTATCCTTATAAACATCTATAAAGGAGAGTATAAAGTGTGAGGGAAAATCTATAGTAAGCCTCTCAAAGAGGGACAACAAAAATCGAGTACGAGGCTCTGTGATAGAGTTATAGTGAGACAATGGATGGAAAACGAATGTCATCACCATGTTAAGGAACCTTGGACTTTTTGCAAAGCCCGAGTAAGGGGTGTTTTGACGGTGTCTCATAGAAAAGAGACGAGAGTTCGTCTTTAGACACAGTCTTAAGACGATTGCAACCAGGGTAGTCAGGATGCGTTACCCTAGGTACATGTAGCTCCTTGGATACAATATCCGGAGTCACTACGATGCGCGTACCACGAACGCAAGTGATAAAATAAGGTACTGAATAGTCGAATCCATGCAAGTTGGAGTAGAACTCCTGTATGATCACAGAAGGACAAGTGACCAGGATGCCACACAATGACTCCTAACCTCAACTGTAGATGATAGTGGGAAGGTCAATATTGGAAAAATCTGATAGAACAACTTGGCATTCCGAATGAATGCCGCGTCATGAAAAGTTCTCCAAGAAGTCCATACGAGCCTTCTTATCACGGAACCGGACGTGAAAGGGGGTAGAATCAGAAGAGGATGCCCCAGAACAAATAGGGTTCCGGGACGGAGCAGATTTATGCTTAGGTTCCATAGAGCAAGCTAACGTGTAGAAAGAGAGAGAAAGAGACATGCATAAAAGCACCAAACAAATCAATATAAGAATATAAATAAATGAAGGTACGTATGCATGAAAATTGCATGAACATATGACATGCAATAGTACAAACATCTTGGGCTCAACCCAATCCAATCCTACCAGCATACATGAATTCAACATATATAGCACACATCTATAATGCATGAAAATATAGTTAAAATGCAAATGTAATGAAATGCATGAACATTTAGGATCATTTACACAAAACCCATCCCAAAAATTTTACAAACACCTCTTTAATTTTGAAAAACCCCAAATTTTCAACAAACACCAAAAGTTAGATCACAAAAGACGAAATGCATGATAAATGAGTGAATAAGAGACATACCAAAGAAAGAAAATGCTTTTGAGACCGAAGAACACTTGGGGAAGAGGTTTGGAGTGAAAAAGAAGTGTTTGGGAAGGTGAGAGGTTAGAAAGAATCGAGATAGATCGAGAAAAATGAAGTAGAGATCGTGCTGACCCTTTATATAAAAATCCATAATTCTCGACAGATCAAGAGGTATCGAGAGGTGTCGAGATTTAAAGTTCAACAGATACAGCTATCGAGAAGCTATCCAGAGGTGTCCACAGCAAAAGGGGCTCAATGGATTGAGAAGCTATCGAGCATACAAAAACTTCCTCGATGGATCGAGAAGCTATCAAGAAGTTATTGAGACAAATTCTCAAAAATCTCGATGGATCGAAAATGTGATAGCAGCTGTCGAGAAAAGAAGTTGGAGAGTTTGATAGATAGCCTAGTTGTCGAGAGGTGTCCAGCAGCTATCAAGATTGCTTAAAAACAGTTTTTCAAGAAGAGAAAAACACAGAAATGAATGCAATCAAGCATGCTACACAACTGGGCATGAGAAGGAGCCACCCACCCCATGGAGGACTCCATGAAGAAGATCAAGACTGTTAAGTTAGTCACTCTTGCCAAGAAGATCAAGACCGTTGAGCCAATCACCCCTACCAAGAACATTGTTTTTGTCCCCATTGAGTCTATTTTTGCTAGTATTTCTATTCCAGTTAAGTCTGTTTGTGATAGTATTCCCATTGAGTCTAATTTAGTTAAGTCTATTGAGTCTGTTGAGTCTGTTAAGAACTCTTTTCCTTATAATATGATTTCTGATTGTACTTATTTATTGGCTTTGAATGCTTTTATTTCTGAAATTGGTAAAGAAACTCTTAATGATAAGGAATTAAAACAAGGACCCCTAGAACCCATAAAAGAAGAAACCCAACCCATTAACTTGGGAACCAATGATGAACCTAAAATGATACAAGTGGGCAATACCTTAACTGCTTCAAAGCGAGATGCATTAGTAGCACTACTGACAAAATTCAAAGAAGTCTTTGCGTGGTCATATAAAGATATGTTGGGGATAGATACAGATATAGTACAGCATTGCATTCCAACAGATCCAACCATGAAGCCAATCAAGCAGAAATTAAGAAGAATGAAGCCAAAGTGGACCCTCAAGATCAAGGAAGAAGATGAGAAACAGTACAATGCAGGATTACTGAGAGCGGTTAACTATCTAGAATGGTTAGCCAATGTTGTTCCTGTGCCAAAGAAGAATAGGAAAGTGAGAATGTGCGTAGACTTTCGAGATCTGAATAAGGCCAGCCCAAAAGATGACTTTCCATTGCCTCATATTGACATCTTGGTTGACAATACAACAGGTCATGCTTTGCTATCATTCATGGACGGATTTTAGGGTATAATCAGATTAAAATGGCTCTAGAAGATATGGAAAAAACTTCCTTCATTTCACCATTGGGGACATATTGCTACAAGGTCATGCCATTTGGCCTCAAGAATGCTGGTGGTACTTACCAACGTGAAACCACCACTTTGCTACATGATTTGATCCACAAAGAAGTAGAAGTTTATGTTAATGATATGATCGTCAAGTTCAAGGACCAAGAAGGACATATACCAACTTTACGGAAGTTCTTTGAAAGAATCTAGTTGTACAAGCTATGGTTGAATCCAAAGAAGTGCACATTTAGAGTCACATCTGGCAAGCTGTTGGGGTTTATGGTAAGCCAGAGGGGAATTGAAGTAGATCCTAAAAAAAATCAAAGCAATTGTAGAGATGAAACCTCCAAACTGAAAAGGAGATTCGAGGATTTCTAGGGAGGATGTAGTACATTAGCAAGTTCATAGCCTAGCTCATAATGACATGTGAACCGATTTTTTGACTGCTCAAGAAAGAAGTCCCTACAGTGTGGAATGAACAATGCCAAGAAGCTTTTGAGAAGATCAAGAATTATCTAATGAAACCACCAATAATCGTCCAAGTACCTAAAAAGCCATTGTTGTTGTATCTCACCACTACAGATACAGTAATAGGGGCTCTACTTGCTAAATACCTAGAGAAGACTAAAAAGGAGAATGCAATATACTACATCAGCAAGAAGATGTTGCCCTATGAAGAAAATTATTCACCACTAGAAAAGACATTTGTAGCACTTGTATGGGCAACCCACAAACTTAGATATTATATGCTTGCTTACAAGATCTTGCTAATTGTAAGAATGGATCCTTTGAAGTACTTAATGGAAAAGCCTATGCAGGATGGGAAGACATCTAAATCGGTGTTGCTTTTTTCAAAATTCAATATTAAATATGTGACTAAAAAATCTGTGAAGGGGAGGGCAATTGCTGATCACTTATCTGTGAAGGGGAAAGCGATTGCTGATCACTTAGCCCACTATTCACCCGGAGAAGCTAAAGAGGTCCAAGGAAACTTTCCATATGAAGATATCATGGGGATTGAGGTAGAATTGTGGAAGATGTACTTTGATAGAGCAACAAATCAAAATGGAAGTGGCATTGGAGTTCTCTTAATTTCTCCAAAAGGGACACACATCCCATTTTCAGGCAGACTTAACTTTCCTGCCACCAACAAGGCCACTAAATATGAAGCCTGCATCATGGGGTTACAAGCAACTCTAGGCCTTAGAGTGAAAGAATTGGAAGTATATGGTGACTCAGCCTTGATAATCTTTTAGATTCAAAATAAATGGAAGAACAAAGAAGAAAGGTTGGTGCCTTATGATGAATGTCTTCAAAAGTGGGCCTCAAAATTCAATAAGGTCCAATACCAATATGTGCCAATGATGCAGAATCATATTGCAGATACTTTAGCAACAATGGCATCCATGATGGATGAGCCTAAAGAAGATGAAACAAGACCGATAATGGTGGAACAAAAAGAGGAACCAGCCTATTACATGACAATAGAAGAAGATGAGGGAAAGAATGGGGAAGATGAATGGTATTCAGACATCCTACAATACCTCAAGGATGGAACATAACCACCATCTACAAACAAGAATGATCAATTGACCATCCGGAGATTATCTACCAATTACATTATTTGTGGTGAAAGGCTTTATAGAAGAACGTATGATGGAATTCATCTCCTTTGTGTAACTACTCAGGAAGCATAGCAAATAATTGAAGAGGTTCATGAATCAAGCTACAGGCCACATATGAATGCACACATGCTATCAAGAAAGATAATGAGACAAGGTTATAACTGGACTACTATGGAAGCTGACTGTACGGCTCATGTTCAAAAATGCCATCAATGCCAAGTCCACGGAGATCTAAAGCATATGCCACCTATGCCACTACATACTATAACATCACCCTAGTCGTTTTCTACCTGGGGGATAAACATCATTAGGAAGATTCACCCAACCGTTGTACGATATTATGTATGACATTATGTATAACTTAATGTTGTGATTAATAAAGTTTCTTTATTATTATCTAAAATAATGGTAACATGAATATTTTAACATTATCATATAGTCCATGAGATGCATAGTATGTGATTTAGTCATAGAAGATATAGATCACAAGTTCTTTGTAAACTCAGAATTTTGGTTCGTAGTCAATGATGAAATTGGGCATTTTATCTGCGAAGACTATAACATATCAACTAAGATGATTTGTCTTAATCATGGAAGTGGAGATTTCTAGTTGATATATTGATATGTTTTAAGAGTTAAGACATATTGAACTGGACCGTTGTAAGATTTATTATTCTTCTAACGACTGTCAAATGAATAATAAATCTCACGACTTCTATTTGCATGAACTCTTAATCTTGAGAGAATAATGGACCTGATCATGGACTATAGGTTGCTTTGATATATCAAGAGTGAGATCTAAAGTAATGGTTAAAACCTCAGTATATTGGGCAGCCACATTTATTGTTGATGGAACATATATTCTTAAAATGGAATTCATAGTCTCTTCACGAAGATATAAAATATTCCCTTGAGATAAGTTTAATGGGTTCAGTTATTCAAAGAGTTAGGCCTAACCACTTTAGTAAGAAATTACTGAAGTATATATTTATGAAATTGGATTTCATAAATATATGATGAATAAATTAAAGGATTAAACCGGGTACTCAAGGATTAAGATGTAGTAATCTTCAAAGTGGCAGTTTACATTCATAACTTTGTATTACTACGAATATTTTATGAAGGGGTTGCATGTATAATAAAGTCTTAGGATATAATTTATTAATAAGGCCTAGAGTGCAATTATATTTATATAGTGTTATTAAATATAATTAATGGTAACTTTGGACTTGTCAAGAGTTGACAAAAAAGCTCAAGGCCCATTGGAGCTAGTATCTTATTAGTCCCTTTTGGTCCCACTCCAAGCCACACACTAAAGCCCAATTGAAAAGGCCCAATAGGCCAGCCCAATTAGATAATCAATTAGTTATAAAAAGAGAAACATACATAATTTTTTATGAGAGATACATCATTGTGAAATGGTGTGTATGTGTGAGTGAAGTCACTCAATTATTCTCCCTTGGAAACTAATTGAGAGACCACACTTCTTGGGTGTAAAGTGGACTTGGAGTGAAGATTAAAAGTGTTCCCAAGTACTTATAATCTTTTGTTTTGTATTTCACAGCACCAAGGTACGTTATCTTGTTCTTAAATTGTGAAATTTACATAGTGCATGTTATCAATCATGAATGAAATAGATCCATATTTGTTGCTTTCGCTGTGTGTTTTGTATGAGATACAAAACCAAATTTTCTAACAACCGCATCCAATGGCCATGAATTTATACTTGTTGCTATCGATTACTTCACTAAATGGGTAGAAGCTACCTTATACAAGGTTGTGAACTCAAAGAAAGTTGCTCAATTCATCCAGACCAATATCATCTGCAAATATGGGTTACCACATGAAATTATCTCTGACAATGGGCTACATTTTAAAGGAGAAACAGAAAAGCTATTGCGACAGTTCAACATACAACACCATAAATCTTCACCCTACAGTCCTCAAACTAAAGGAGCAGTTGAGGCTGCTAACAAAAACATAGGGCAAATTTTGAAGAAAAGTACAAAAAACTACAAGGATTGGCACCTGCAGTTACCCTATGCCCTCTAGGGGTATAAGACCTCAATTCGATCTTCCACAGGAGCCATTCCTTATTCATTGGTGTGCGGGATGGAAGCAATCCTTCCTATTGAAATGGATGTCCGTTCACTAAGGACAATATTGGAAAGTGAGATCCTTGAAGCAGATTGGTTACAAAGCAAAAATGACCAGTTATGCATGCTAGATAAGAAAAGACTCAAGGCCTTGTATCACATTTAGGGATACCAAAGGAGGCACAGGAAAGCTTTTGACAAAAAAGTAAGAACTAGAGATTTGAAGTTGGGAGATTCAGTGTTGAAAGAGATCCGAGCCCAATTCAAGATGCAAATAGGAAGTTCAAATAAAATTGGGCAGGTCCATACATCATTAAGCAGATATACTATGGGGGATCAGTAAGATTGATAGATTTAGATGCAAACCCTTTTATTGTACCAACCAACATGGAAGAAGTACCACATCTGAGGTGGTAAACTGAGGACGCCACATCTGAAGTGGTTGTGAATTATGTTATTTTCCCTTCCTAGGTTTGACAGGAAGAAAAAAAGTAAAAAAAAAAAAAAAAAAAAGCTCACTAGGCTAAAAATCTGAAAGGGCGGTCTAGGCAAAAATTAGAGACAAAAAAGGAAAAAAGAAAAAAAAAGGATAGATTGAAAACCCAAAAAGGGCAGCCTAGGAAAAAGTTAAGGCAAATAAAAAAATCAATGAACTAAGTGATGACCTGATCCTTCTACCAATGAGGTACGTAGGCAACCATGCATTGGTCTGGTCACAATTTCCCCAAGCCCACCATCAGCCCATTAAGCAAAATTATTTTTTCAAAAACTCAACCATTCCATTAAACCATGTCATTATACAAAATCCAAAAAAAAAAAAAAAACTGAAGAACCCAAACCCTAAACCAAACCATAAAAAAACCAAACTCCAAAAGCCTACACCTTAAACAAAACCCTTAACCTACAAGTCCTAAATAATTCCTAAACATAAGAGTTTTTACATCAACATTTAAATTAACATGTTCAAAGCCAAAAATAAGAAGGTCATTTTGTCTTCAATCTTTTCTCTTTTGGTTTGATCATTGATTTCTTCTGTCTTAGGTACCCTGTCATCTATGTCCCTTCTTTTAAATTCCTAGTGTAGCGAAAATACGTCATCCCTACTAGTCCTATTGCATATGCGGGTTTGAAGACATTTACCTTACAAAAAATTGGGAAGGCTTGGAGGGATCACAAGTGTAGGCTAAAAACGACTCATTACATACCGCATCCAAGAAACAAAGCACGGGTGAAGAGCAATCGACCCAGGGGATACATACCAGAAGATTAGGATGTTCTTGTTGATCATTTGTATACTGAGGATATAGTGGTATGCTCTTTTTAATTAATTTATTTATTTATTTTTAAGATGTGCTTAATCTGTGTTTTTGGTTTTCATTACTGCCATGTTGTAAATGTGATGGTTATTTCTGCCTAAAGAACATGTTTTACTTTATTAATTGTTGCTTGAAAGTTGTGACTCAACAAAGTTGGAAGTGTGAATATGCATTTTGAGATGACGTCAAAGGAAATATATATAATTTGGGACATGACAGAAGGAGTGTCAAGTTTCCTTAAGGAACTAATCTGGACTACATTTTACTTTGTATAGCATGCATGTTTATTTTCCATTTTCTATATTAGTTTATTATCACCTTCATCAAGTGTTCTTTTCTAGACTTTTTGTTTGTTTTATTCCACTTTTTATGCCTTTGTTCTTTCGTATTCATTGTAACATACACCAGCACGTGTTGTGGTGGTAGCTCACAAATTAATATATAGTTGTATTTGTACTGTTACCACAGATGTAATTGTGCACTACCAGTCTAGTGCTATTTTCAAGAATTTTACCAATAAAATTAATAAATTATTGGTCCTACAATGTTCAAGCTCTCAAAGAAGGGATGTCATGTCTCACTAACGTGGCTTAAAAGTACTTAGGCCATGCAAAGCTCTAACTACAACTGCTAATGGGATTCAATTACGAAGAAACACTACTGCTTTAGAATGCATTATCTTGAAGGGAAAAGAAAAAAAAGAGGACATTAGGATCGTACGTTACAATAATTAATCTGATCAATTACCATGTCACAAGTTGTTTATTCTTGAATGAGCCCTAGAGATGGCATATAGGGTCATCTCTATTCCATTTTAAAAATTGTTGTTATTATTCTTACATCTTTTGCTTCAAGTTTGATTGAATTCATTGTTGTGATTGCGATATTTTTCTTACCTCAGTAGTTCTTATATGATAATCTGAACACAATTACTCTGATCAGGTTTTACTTTATATGTACCAACAAAAATGTTGTAGATAACATTACAAAAACAAACTGAACCTCCAACTGCCTTACATGTCTTACCCTTTTTTTGTTTTTTTGTTTTTTTTAGTTATTTTTTCAAAACTACCCTCTTGAGCTTATCAAAGATTTTGTCTTGCTATTCTGATGGTATTCTTTGACTCCATAATTTTGTAGATAGAGTCAGAGAAGAATAGGGACTGTCATTCTAAACAGGAGGACTTACATACTATTGGTTCATGCAGCTTTGCCGTGCATGCTGCAAAGAAGTTAATAAGTATTATGACTAATTTTTAAATGATTTGACTTATCTTAAGTTTATGTGGAACCAATATTCATCACTACATAAATATGATGTTCATGTTGCAGGCAAAAGCGGATGAACGTCCTGTAGAGCGTGCAGCATTATATTCAATACTGCATACTCGTAAAGATGGATCTGCAGTTAATGAAGTAGTGCAAGCAAAAATGGTGAGTAATCCATTTTTGGTTTCATTTTCATTGTCAATCATTGCATTTGCTTCAATAGAGTGGTTTCACAATAACCATACTGTTTAACATGCTTGTTGCAATTCTAATTCTATGGAGTAAATGCCTATGAATGACCATAGTTAAGGATATGTATTGTTACTTCAAAATGTAAAGAAACTACTGAAGTTGGTTATAAACACTCTAAGGACTTCACAATATTCTATCACTAACATTAGCACATATAGTTTTAACTAAGCTTTCATCTCCACAAACTTTACCATAGCTTCCTATATTCTTTCAATCCATATATGGTATATAAGAGAATTTCATTTCATCAATGACAAATAAAATGAAATTCTATAGAGAGGACAACAAGTATTAATTTAGTTCCTCTCTCATTTTTATTAATAGTATCTTGTATCGCTATAGAGGTGACAGATTTTGGCTACATCTTATTGTATTCATTATATTGTGTATGCTTCTCAATATAATTTTTGTTGCCTTCAATCAAATGATGTTGCTAATTTCTAATTATTTTGTTTTGTTCAAACCCAAATATCAGGATAAAATGAAGGAGTTGTTGGCTGAACCTTCGAATCAACTGCAATCAGATGACACAAGTGGTAGTATTGCATGGGAACCGGATGATGTGTTTGCCAAAGTGATGGTTAAGAAGCACAAATGTCGTATTCATGAGGTAGGATTTAGTCCAAGCCCAAGTGGCCGAAGTAGCAAGAGTGGTTTCACGGACCTTCAAATATGATCAAGTCAATCAAGGGATGACAAAGTTGCACAACTGAAGGCTTCCTTGGCTAAGATGTAGGAGAAATTGTCCTATTTTGATGAAATGAGGGAAAGACTTAGCCAATTCGAAGAGATGGAGCAAAGAATGGCTTGCATGCTTCAACAAGTGCAACAAATAACTCCACAATGCAGTCAAGTTGGCATTAATGATTTTGATTTTAGGGTTTCTAATGGTTAATTTGTGTTTTTGGGTTAATTTATATTCTGATAGTAATAAGGTTTGTGTTGTGTTTTTTGAGCTTTCTTTCTAAGCTACATGATTTATACTTGCCAATTTTAAGGTAATATATAACTTAGTGAAGACTTTAGGCTGTTGAAAAATATCAAAAGTGTATTGATTAGCTTCTGGGCTAATAATGTTGATTAGCACTTGGGCTGATTAATACTTGGGCTGATTAGCACTTTGATTAGCATTAGATATTGGATAGTCATTAGTATTGCCTCAGGACTTACTTCTTGGACATTTATAGCTGAGGTTGTGCCATTGCTAGTGCTGATTTTATTGGCATACTTGCTATACAAGACCATTTCTAGCAGATCTTGTAAAGGGATTTGGAAGTACGTGATCATGGGAACCATTGCTAGTGCTGGTTTCTAATGTCATTGACAGAAATTGCATCCCTCAAATAATTTATACAATTGGGTTCTTGTATATGCCATTTGTATTGAAATTCTTCTAGATTCTGATGTTGAATTAATTGAGTTAAGTAAAGGTGGAGGATGAGGTCAACCAATGGGATGCTGTGTAATTGGCAAGTTCGAAGTTTTTGTAGCTTAGTTTAGCTTTGTCAACTGGAAAGGTAGTTTAGTTTTGTCAAACACTTGAATTGTTGGGACATGAGCTAATTGTATTAGGCCTATGTTTTAGAAAACCTTTTTTATGAGATGATAGGAATGTAGGCCTCTGGCTTTTGCCTTCTCTTCTTTATTTGAGTATCTGCCACTGTAGACATTTTGTTGTTTCATTTTTCATTTACCACTTGCATTGGCATTCAATTTATGGATGCATGGTTATAATTTAAGCAGGGTTTGTTCTTTAGGTTGCATACTATTTTCAAAATTTGAGTTTTGCCCATTTATGTTCTTCCTTCTAGAAATTGAGTTTATACTTTAAGGTGTTTGATAGTTGTATTGTGATTTCCATATTGTAGTTGCAGCCTTTGAAACTCCAAATTTCCCTAGTAATGCTCATGCATTAAGCCATTTTGGATTCCAATATTTGATATCGTTGTGTCCTAATTATTGCCCTTTTTTTTTTTTTTTTGTATGTAGAATGTTCCTTCGATCCTACAATCCACAGCTTTCCAAAAATCATCAACTGCATCCCATCAACTAGGCAGTTTATAAATTTTATGTTGAGGACATTTTGTGTACAAAGCACCACATTTGAACAAACACATTTTTTGCAAAT
The DNA here is from genome assembly GCF_001633185.2 of Quercus lobata. Taxonomy (NCBI): domain Eukaryota; kingdom Viridiplantae; phylum Streptophyta; class Magnoliopsida; order Fagales; family Fagaceae; genus Quercus; species Quercus lobata. The sequence goes on along the minus strand of NC_044910.1, from coordinate 8,526,112 downwards.
GTTGAAAAATATTTTGAAACACTTTGAAACTTTGATTATGGTATTAGTTAATTTAAATGTTGAAGGATTTTCTGTGTACAAAGGACCACATCTTTCTTTTGTTAATTTTATGATGTTGGTTATAGACAATGTTATGTAGTTAATATAATGTTGTGTACAAAGGACCACATCTTTTCTTTTGTTATGTATTTGATAATATATTTTGATGTTAATGTTACATTAGTTTGGAGACATTTGTGGTGTTTTTAATTAGTTACATTTGTGGCATTGTGTTAGTTAAAACCTACTGAAAAAAAAAAAAAAAAAAAAAAAAAAAAAAAAAAAAAAACACTTATAGCGGTGGTCAAAAAGCGCCGCTAAAGGTGCCTATATTATGATTTAAATGAAGCCCTATAGCGGCATTTTTGCCCACCGCTAAAAGGTTTATACATATAGCGGCATTTTTTCCCACCGCTAAAAGTGCAATGAGTCCATTTTAATTGGTTCCCTATAGCGGCACCTTTTGCCCGCCACTAAAGCTAGGTGGACACCAGTAGCGGCAAGTTATGTCAATTAACACGAATTCTAACAGCATATGGCGGTTTTCTGCCCATCGTAAAAAACCAAAAATGCCACTAAAAGGTGCATTTATAGCAACGTTTTTTGTTACCGCCGCAATAGACCTATTACGGTAGTGCAAGGTTGGCAGGTGGAACCATCACAATAGGCCAAATGGACCTTTAGCGAAGGTTTTTTGGGCTTTTGCGGCAGTTTTGGCCTATCGCAATAGTCTAGTGCTTTTGTAGTGTCATGAGATTAGGTGGCAAAATACTTATTTTTTCCATACACAAAAAATTGAGTTAAATACAAAATCATAAATTACAAACTTTAAGGGTCATCACAGAACAAGCAAGACTTTATTCTGACTTTTGAGTAAAGAGTTATTAAAGAAGCAAAAAGACTAAAAATAGCAAAATTACTGTTTCTAATGCCTTAACAGAAGAATTTGCCAAAATTAAGGTGCACTGCATGGCAAAGCGACGATTTTTTATTAGAAGATTGTTTCTCTTTAGCCAACTAAATTTCATACAATTTCCATATTGTGTCCTCGATGATTTCTACCAACACCTGTTAGTCATGCACTGTTGACTTCAAGCGCTCTTGCTATTCTAGGAAGGTCTATTCTACATCAGTTGTCTTGGCTTTTACTAGTCGTTGGCCCATTACAGACTTAAAAAGCCTCTTTTCCCTTTTCTTTATGCAATATTCTACTGTAACTATTTTGTTGGAGCGAATACTTATCTCTTAAGCAAGGTCTTCAGTAAATGAAATTTTAATCAAATCCAAAGTGCGCTTTGCACTTTGTATACCTCACTCAAGCAACGGTCAAATCTTAAAGTTTGCCTGTATCTTTGCTCATCTCTTGCTCAAGCAATGGCCTCCATACAAGCGTGAAGCAAGCTTGCTTAGCTGAGTACCATAACCGCAGTTTATTTATTTTTATTTTGGAAATTAAACTCAATTATTTTACCTTCAAAATAAGATTACTTATATATATATTATAACATATGCTCGTATATACCTGTATTTACCACACAAATAATGAATTTTTAAAGATTAGTTACTTTAGAAATGAGGACTGTATATATGTTAAGAGTTGTAAAGTTGTAATTTACAATTATGTTTTTGTTGACTTTTATTTAGTGCCAAATTTGATTGTAATTATATTCAATCTTATGTACCTTGTATTTTATGTGGGTTTTATTTGTAAGGGTCGTGTGCGCGAGAGAGAGAGTGTGAAGACTCAAGGCAAATGAAGACTAAAGCTGTTTTCACGGGTATCTCACGAGTAAGCTTCCTACGAAATGATGCATGTGCCCTGCACATGACTAGAATGCGAAGAGTCAGGACAGGATGGAGATAGGTGGTTTTCATGAGTGTCTCGCGGGTAAGGCCTTCCCGCGAGATACCCACGAAATATTCTGTTTTGCTAAATTGTCATTTCTGATACACACTTTCTGTACCCACACTATATATACCCACATTACCCATAGATGTTAAGGAGTGCTTCTAAGAGAAAACTCTAGCCACAAACCTTGAGAGTTAGAGATTGTTATACCCACATTTCTATACACAATCCATGGTGGTTTTTCACTCAACTCCTACCTCTCCATTTCTATATCCTTGAGAGATTGATAGCTCAAACACTTACCATACCCATTCTGAGTGTCAAGTGAGGTTTTGGTGCTGCTGGGAAGCATTGGAAGAAGCCAGGTTTTGGCGGATGCAATCAGGCGTATTACGGGATCCGAAGAGCTAGACAAGACATGGTTCCGAGAAGCTTTGTTGGAGTAGGAGTTTGGATGGCTTAGGTGCATCGGGTAGATTAGGCTTGGAGGGTTTCTTGCTAACCCATGTATCCTAATTGATTGTCTAGTGGATCGATTACCGCTTGGAGAGCGGTGGAGAGGTTTTTCGCTGAATTCTTCGGTTTCCTCTTCAATAACACATCGGCGTGTTATCTTATGTTTGCATTTTTCTTCCCTACTCTTTTACCTTTCATTTTACTGTTGTGTTATTATGATTATGGGTTACAGTAGTTTATTTGTTTATCCACTCACATTTATTTTATTCCGCACTTAGTATAAGTTAGAGTAAAATCTATTGAGTCGTAATTTTTAATTTGAGGGTCTAAACGGCTCTTATGTTTTAACACATTTTTGAGCTTTCAAGAGTGACTAAACTCTTCGAGTTTAAATCCCCTCTCAAAAAATTGGTGACAGTGTACATCTTGCTTTACTATGGACTACTAATAGTTACATTAAAAAAAAAAAAGTAATGTATCTGCAGGGACTTGGTGAGATCCAATTTAAGATACAGCAGCGGTAATTTCCTCGTCGCCTTCCTGAAATTTAACAATTGCATCATGGCCTGGTCAAGGACAAAACTCTTTCCGAATGACTTACAACATAGTTGCCCGTATAAGCAATTTAGTATAATGCAATTGTAATTTCCTCCTAGTCTTCCTAAGTGCAACAAGGATTCTTTACAAATGTCATTCAAAAAGTAGTTGCCCACTGAGATACCACTATTGTAAACAAAGGTTGGACGGAAAGTGTTTGCAATTGAAATAAACAGTAGTTGCTTATGTGAGATATCTTTATTAATGACCAGAATTGGACGAGGAATCGAATCTTTCCATGCCAATATCAATTACAAATGCATCTTTTGGAATACATTTTTATAATTTTTAATGTCTTTAATTTCCACTGTCTTTCTGATTTCATGATTAATTTTGAAGCACACTTGGGCATTGGAATATACCTTAAAATTGTTAATTTTATTTTGTTGACTCTCTTTTTGACTGCTTGAGTAATATTAAGCACACTTGGGCATGGGAATCATCTACCATTTCCAATCGGTTCACAAAATTTTCTTCCCTTCTAACAATTAATCCCACACTTCTACCTCCAGTTCAGAGGAATTGCCTTCAAGTATTTACAACATTTGGAGGTCTATCCTGAGAGCAGCTCCTTAATCCATTTGACCTTAATCGTTTCTTCAGGTAGACGTAACTTACTTGCATGCATTCACTTCTTTTATTTTCATCTATTATCTTTCCGCTTCCATATCTTGTTTGATGAAAATATGTTTGGTTTTGTGGTAATATACTATCTCAATAATTTTAAACAAAAAAGCCAGAGAGTCTTACACCCAACGAAAAGAAAAAAAATTCTGGTTGGCCGGTTGGCCAGAAGTACAAACCATTATAATTATAGGGTTTGTCCTTTTTGACAAATAAGAATTATCTCTGTGATTGTCGGGCTAATTTGGTTTGTGTAAATAACTCGAACTTATATTTTGTCAAGCATCACAATCACAAAATTTATATGTAATATTGAAATCTTCCTTTTCAGGTGCACAAAAGCTAATTGATAAGTTGCAATGGCAATAATCAATGTCAATTCAAACAACGGTAAATGTTTACTTTCCCACCGTCTAATAGTGTAGGCATTCAATGAGTTCTTAACGAAATGCATATTTCTGACTAAAATACCACCAATAAAGTCAGCAATCATTAATTTTTTAAGAATGCATTTTCAAAATCAAGATCAATTTTCCATTCAAACTATATGCATTTAATTTAATAAAAATATTTTTATTTATTTAATTTATAATTCGATAGTTGGAGTGGAGGATTTCAATCATGGACATCTTTGTTGGAACATTGTGAGTTGGGCTACAAAACTCTTAACCAATATAATAAAAATCACATGTCTTGTTATAAGTGTTTCATATTCTCATTATATATTTCACCAATTTTAACTTGTCATACGTAATTTATTTTTCCATTATAAAACAGTTATCGCAAAGTTCATTTTTTTTATCTTTAAACTTTTAAAAATTTGTTTTTCATTTTTAAACTTTTCAAAATATTTTATTTTTCATCCTTTCATTTCTGTCTAATGTCTAATGGTTTATGTCCTACATGGCTAAATGGAGTACTGATATATTACTTGACTTTCATCAAACTAATTTGTTTTCAAAATTATAAACACATGGTACATAATGATTGGCACTCGTGGATTAAAGTTTTCAATGGGACAAATTTACCATCATACCCGCACAACCTGATCCAAACTGCCTAATCTCAAACTCCCCAAATATGAAAAGATGAACCACTGGTCCTCAACACCAGAGTCCCACTAGCCTTAATCAACAACCCCACCCCAACCGGCGATGAAGAGTTCAAAGGCAGACCCGTACTGCTATTGAAGCTAACAGTTATTGAAGCAACATAAAAAATTTGAATGTCCTTGCTATACACAGAGGAGAACACAATTCCATTTCTTATTCGAAAGTCTTTGAGGAAGGAAACTTTTCTGTTTGGTTGAAAATTTACTAGAAATTTTAGAGATTGACTTACTTGGTTTGGTTTGGAGTAAAAGAGACATCTTTGGAGGATTCTTGGCTTCTTTGGGTTGGCCGAAAGTAGCTCGTGGACATTTCTTAGAAACTTTTATTTTTCTCCTCTTTGTTTTCGATTTTGGGGTAGAGGTATTTTTTTTTTTTTTCTTGAAATTTATTTTGATTCTTGTTTTGTTTTGAAGGCTAGCCCATGGTATGCCAAATTTTTTTATATGGGTGTATGGTTGATGATTTTTCTTTTTTCAATTTTATTGAAGTTAATACTAAATCGGTGCTTGAATTTTGTCACATTTCTTACTGTATTGTTTGAAATTTGTTTGTGGGCTACGGGTTTAATGAGCTCTGTACCCATATACCCATGCTTCGGTCGAAACTTTCATCTAGATTTCTCTATAATCGGTGGTGGGAGTTTCTTTTGAACACTCCGTCGCCAATACTCTGTTTGGGTAAGGGTCATTGATTGGGAAAATAATACCCTGCAACGGGTATATGTTACCTGTGTCTCACAACTGTTGGGTATATACCCGTTGCAGAGTATAACTTCTCCACTGATTGAGGTCATGGCCCATGGGACTGTGGCATTGGTTGTTTTAGATTTGGGGATTTTTGAGACTGGGTTGTTTGGATCGGGTTGTGTGGGTGTGGGGATAATTTTGTCTCACTGAATATTTTAATCCACGTGTGTCGATCATTGTACATATGCCATGTGTTTATAATTTTAAAATTAAATTAATTTGGTACAAGTCAAATACCACATCATCAGAACTCTATTAAGCTACTTAAGATTTGAACTAATGATCATAGAGGAAGGATTGAAAAGTAGAATTTTTTCTAAAGTTTAGAGGTGAAGAAAAAAAAAAACTTTTGAAATTTAAGGGTGAAAAAACAAACTTTTATAAAAATTTGGGGTTGAATTGATATTTTACCCTGAGAATTGAAAAAAATATTTCACATAATAAGATAATATAATCAGAGTATAAAATAGAACACTAAGAATTAAATAGAAGATATTTATTCTATTAAACTATGATTTTTACTAATTGGTTAGAAGAAATTCCTTACACATGAAGCAGACAGTACACTCAAAACGGAGCGACAGAGGCTTTATCTGGCTGCACTGACGGGTGACTGGAAATCTATTGAGGGCATGCCACGCATTCAAAGGCGTATTGGTATGAAAGGAGAAACCACTCTTCATATTGCTGCTGCAGCAAACCAGGAAGAGTTTGTGAAAAAATTGTTGGCGTGGATGGGAGACAACAACCTAATAATAACAGCTGAAAATGTGACCCTAACATCTGGAAACAAAATTGGAACCACTGCCTTGAACTTCGCTGCTGCAGTTGGAAATGTGAGAATTGCTGAGGCGATGCTGGATATAGATATTGGAGACCTGCCAAACATAGCTACTAAAGTAAATAAGCCAGTGAAACCCCTCCTTATGGCTGCTTCACTAGGGCACAGTAAAATGGTGGAGCTTCTTTATCGTAAGACTATGATGGATGGAAATGAAGAGGATGAAATATTTATCGCTTGTATTAAGAATGACTTATTTGGTAAGCAAAAATAATTACTATAATGTTTCCTCCCTTTGTATTTCTTTTCCCTTTTCTTTTTGCTCTTCACGGTTTGATTTTGTCATGTTAGATTTGACTAGAAGTTCAAAACATAATCACGGTTTGATTTTGGTACGGATTTAACATTTATATACTGATCGGTCATCTTTACTTGATAACTTAAATTTTTAGATTCGACACTATAACAAGCTTTACTATGCCACACTTTTTTTTTTTTTTTTTTTCATGAAACCGTATTGGATGGAAGATGTTCCTCCAATAATTAGGGAAGCTTTGTATTAGGATGCTGATTTTTCTAATTAATTAAATGACATGTTTCCGTTTAAAAAAAAAAACTAGAGTATCAAATAATTTGTACTATGGTAATTTTTTTCCCTTCATAAATAGATTTCTATCTGATTGAGGTTAAACATGCCTCTCTACTCTCTAGTCTCTAAACAAAAGTTCCGGCCCGACCGGCACTAGTTAGGGAAAAAGCTAGTGAATGAGGGTAAAAAATTTGTAAAAGGGACTGTTGCAATTTTTTTTTTCTATTAAAAAATGTTCCTTCTCAATAATATTTTTTATTATTATTATTTTTTTGTGTTATAAAATAATGCAGGAGAAGCCTTGAAAATGATGGATGCCAACAATAGGTTAGCTAGAGTAGAAAACAACGGAGAGACTGCATTGCATGTTTTAGCTCGCAAGCCTCGCGCATTTGCTATTGAAAGTCAGCCGGGAGTTTTAACACGACACATCAATAATATTCCATGTGAGTTGTTGTCACTTTGATTTATTTTAGCAGAAGTAAATCAATTTTTCACACTAATTGATTATAAATTTCAATTGATTTTTGGTTAATTACCAAAAAATTGAAAAAGAAAAAATCATAAGATAAATGATGAAGTGAAAAACAAATGAACACACTTCCAAAAAAAAAAAAAAAAAATTCATGAATCCTAGGAAAATTTCACTCTTAGAATTCAAGTTATACAATTGAAAATACTTATATTTCTAATTTTTACCCAGTAGTACTTACAAACATAACCCAACAATCTGCTCTAAGTTGCTTAAACTCTTTTAATTTGAAATTTTCCACACAAACTGTACATGTGCCTGGACTTCAAGGACCAAATATATGCATATCCCTTTCTTGAGCTAAATATTGGTTAACTCGGGATTTCTTAGAACTTTTATGATATTTAACACTATCCTCACGAAGTTTACTATATGTAGTTAAAAGGCAACCATCTTCATTAGAAATATCTTGAATTGAGTTCTCATGTTGTAATATTTTAAGGTTTAGACTTCTTTGATTAATTATGCAACAAGTTAAACAAATTACGCCAATTAACACTTATGTGATCAAACTTTAACAAGTTAAAGCCCTACAGGCTAGCAATTCATCATATATATATGATGAATGAAAAATTGATGAACCACACTTAAAGGAAAAACCAGTACAAAGGTTAATCCTAACCCCAAGAATGAATCCACTAATAAAATTAAAGTCTTACAATTTGAGACATACCCTTGACCCTAAAATTTACCCAGTAGACTACTTACTGGTGTGCCCCCACAAACTTGAACCTTTGAACTTCGTAGGAAACAGACTGGGATAGGTTTTATGGCTTCAGCCTTGATTCACACAATGGCAGCAACAGCACCACATAAAATATTTGTATTTACTCTCTAAACTCACAGGTTAGAAAGGCAACGTTAGGATTTTGTTTCTAATTAGCTTTTCAAAGTTTGACTCAACAACCTTAACGGAGTCTTGTGTAATAGGGCCTTATATGAGCGTTCCACTTGGGATTGAAAAAGACATGACACTAGCTTTATTAAAACACATCACTTATTGACTTCTTGATTCTTCGTTGATTGAGCCGCTGTCAAACATCAATTGAGAATCCACTTTCGATTGATTGAGACACAATTGAAAGGCTGTCGAAGACTGGATTTCAATGAATTGGGGGGCAATCAAATAACAATCAAAATCCTGAAAATTTGTCTTCTTTGAGTTGTATCTTTGACTCTTAATCTTGAATGTTTGATAATCAATACAGACTCGATTAAAATTACAATGTCATGAAATTTGACAACTTAAAACCTAAGAATCCATTCATAAGGAATATATATTCCTTGTAAAAGCACGCAATAAGGCAAGAGAATAGTTATTTCATTATAATGTCTATTACAATGAACAAAGCGTGCCACAATACATGAAACTCATGTGATAACAGCACATTTTCTCTTTATACTCTACATCTATTTGATTTTTTTAATAGATTAAATTTCAGTGAGGTATGGCTATTTTTTTTTTATTTTTTTTTTTTTATCATTTTCAATTCCAGGGTTGAAGTTCAAACAGGAAAACTCGAAGCAGTCAGCAGCCAATGAACTGCTTACAAAATGTCTTGAGGCTTATAAATGGGATGTTGAGCATTTAATTGAGACCCCAGAGATTCCGCAAGCTCTATTTGAGGCAGCAAGAGTAGACAACAATGAAATTGTGGTCAAGCTAATTCGTTTTAACCTAGATATATTATTGACAACAGATAAAGATAAAAGCATATTTCATATTGCTGTTGAGAAGCGCAATGAAAGCATCTTCAATTTACTTAAGGAGTTAGGCTCACTGGGAGATATAATAGTACATAGAACAACTGAAAATGGAAACAACATATTGCATTTAGCTGCAGAATTGGCACCTCAAGAGAAGCTCAATGCTATATCAGGAGCAGCTCTTCAAATGCAACGAGAACTATTATGGTTCAAGGTACTTATTCATATACTTTGAGTAGCACGTGTTGAACCGTCTCATAGAATGTTTACTCCTGTTTGCACATACATTTAATTTCATCCTAAAATTATCAGCATCTTTGGACCAACAATAAGTCTCTCATATGATATTTTCCTGTCATCTGTAATGGAAGGAGGTGGAAAAGTTTGTAAGTCCTGACTACAAAGAAATGAAAAATAAGAAGGGGGACACACCGGATGTTTTATTTGCGAAAAAACATGAGAAGTTAAGGAGGGACGGAGAGAAGTGGATGAGAGACACAGCTAATTATTCAATGGTGGTTGCTGCACTAATTGGCTCTATAATGTTTACTGGCCAAGTAGCTGATGGATTAAACAAAAAACCTCATCTTTCTCTGGCCTTCTCAGTTTCAACTGCAATATCATTATTTGGCTCATCAACATCCCTAATAATGTTCTTATCCATCCTTACCTCACGTTATTCATTCAAGGACTTCCATGTATCGTTACCTGTTAGGTTGATGATTGGAGTCACTTCACTTTACATCTCAATTGTCGCCATGATGGTTTCATTTGCTACGTCCTTTTGGTTGAAAAATTATAATCAACGGGATGTGATCTTTGTTGTCATTGTTTTATGTGCTTGTGTGCCAATCATGGACGTGTTGCTGAAGTACCGCCTAGTTTTTGATATATTCCAATCTACCTTCTTTCGGTTTCGGCCACAGCGCCGTCTACTTCAGGATGAGATTTCTAATGCACCGGTGCGTAGATCCCAGTCCCACGCGCCTGCGGATCACGCAAGTGTCTGAATCCAACACCCACCGCAAAAAGCTGGCGTATAAAATAATGGAAGTTACTTTACTAGCAATGACCAGTCTAGTAGTGCGACTAGTCAATCCTTCTGTTGCTTTCCTTTCTACGTGTGCCTAAAATGAGTATGAATAAATATGTACTATAACACTGGATGTTATTAAACGCATCTTATCTTTTGCATTTCTTTTGCAATTTAATATATTTATATGTTTGCATCTTTTGAATTTTTGTTTTGTATATTTTATCTACAGTGTTATATTATACCAGTTTTGAACCTGCGTCTTGCATGGGTTTTTTATTTTTTTATTTTTTAAAAAATTCGAGAACTTTGTGATTTAGTTGTTTTTTACAGTTCTTTTAACGTGAAGAACATGGCTTTGAAACCCTTTCCCTTGTTAAAAGTGAAAAGGGGGAAAATAAAAGAGAGTTGAGAAATTGGAAGAGTAATATATTTATATATATGTATATATATATATATAATCTAAAACTTGTATAAGATAAAACAACAATCCAAACTAGCTACCGAAGTATAATTAATCTAAAAGAGTCTTAAGAATAATTAAAAACATACAAAATCAATTATATAATTCTGTAAAGTTGTGACTTACAACTATGTATTTTGTTGACTTTTATTCCATGCCAAATTTGATTGTAATTTTATTCAATCTTTTATACCCTGTATTTATTGTGGGATTTGATTATAAGGGTTGTGTAATAGAGAGAGAGTGTGTAAAGACTCAAGATATTGAAGACTGAAGAGGCTTTCGCGGGTATCTCATGACTTAGCATCCTGCAAAGTAATGCATGTGCTCTGCATATGATTGGAATGCAAAGAGTCAGTACAAATGAAGACAGCTGTGTCTCGCGAGTATCTCGCAAGTAAGGCCTTTCCGCGAGATATTCTGTTTTGCCAGACTGTACTATCTGATACACACTTTTTGTACCCACACTATATATACCCACATTACCCACAAATGTTAAGGAGTGCTTCTGAGAGAAAACCCTAGCCAAACACCTTGAGAGTTAGAGATTGTTAGTGTAAAATCTATCGAGCCGTAACTTTTATTTGAGGTTCTAAACAACTCTTGTGTTTTTAACATATTTTCGAGCTATCAAATTCAATATAATATCTTAAAATACATAGCAAATGTGAAGTTGCCATTTTTACCCAACTTGTACCACAAAGAAAATATGAGACTAATATCATGTTTCTACCATCCTACCATATAGTGTGACATTAATATCATACATGTACTTAAAAGAAAATAAAAAATAAAAAATAAAAAAGGAGAGGAATATTATCCATTGTCATTTTTGTAAGCCCAGCCCAACTCATTATAGAATGACCGGTGAGATTATTGTGCACTAACTATTGAAAGACTAGCCCTTATTATATTTCATTGTCTAAGCAATTTTAACTTACATATCATTGTCATCATGGTCCAACAATGTACGTATAAGAATAGGCTATATCATGATGAATATTGTCAAGTCAAGAATTATAATGAATACAATCACCATCTTAGTCTACTATATCAAGTAGACCTATTTCAATATATCAATATTTTACATAATAAAAATATTACAAAATTTCACAAGAGACTTTGAATATCAAGTAGATGCATCACAAGATATCATGTTGAGCTTGTATTATTCTAAACACAAAAATACTAGTTTTGGACCCTAACAACTAAATTAAATGTTAGGTTCTAAAAGTTTAGAACAATTGGCAAACTGTGAGTACAAACTTGTCTAGATATAAATCTTAGAGTTTATAGGTATTATTAGACAATGCTTAAGTTGATACAAGTCAAGTTCAACATACAAGCTGCAAAAGAAGAATTCGAGAATCTGCCTGGTTCGATCGATCGATCGAAGGACAGGATCGACCGATCGAAAGTCGCGGAACAACAATTTATGCAAAATTCTATTTTAGCCCAAACTCTACTTAAACATATTAGGGTTTCAGATCTAATTCTTCTAGTATATAAAGGAAACCCTAAGCACGTTTTTGTGAGGCTTTTTAGAGAGAGAATAGTGTGCATTTTCTTTGTATCTAGGGTTTTGTATCCAAAAAGCTCTCTCATATCTTCTACCAGTGTTGTAAAAGTTGCTGCCTTCTCTAGTCATCAAATGTGCTGATCTAAACCTTCAAGGGTGGTCTTGGAGTCACAAACAGGAGAGTTTGTGTTTATAAAGTCACAAGTGTGGGTGTTTGTGTTGCAAAGGCCTAATATTCAGAGTTTGCACGTGGTCGTGTCAATAAGTTCTACATGTGGTAACAATAAGATGTCAGTGATCTAAGTCTTATTGTAAACTTCAATTCTCTATAGTGGATTTACTTTTTACATTGAGGATAGCTAGGTTAAATCCTCCTTAGATTTTTTACCGATTAGGTTTTTCTGGGCTATCAGATCTTTGTGTTCTTTATTTTTCGCTCCTTTACATGATATGACTTTATTGTTTTAACCTAGATCTAAATAATAAACCTAAGTATTCACTTGGTTAATTAATTAGGTTGAACAATCTAGTTTATAGGGATCTAAAAACCCAACATTAAATATAGGATTTTTTTTTTTTTTTTTTGGAAGTATAAATGGTAGAACTTTATATAATTATGAGTGTATGTTTTTCGACCCCTTAAAACACAACTAGATTAACCTAGTTAATAAGCTAAGTGATTACTTAGTCAAATGATCAAGTCTAGGTCATCACAAACATCATATTATTGTAAAGTGCGAAAAATAAAGAACACAATAATATGATAACTCAGGAAAACCAAACCAGTAAAAAACCTGGGGAGGATTTAACCTAACTATCCTTAAAGTAAAATTGAATCCACTATGAAAGAATTGAAGTTTACACAATGGTGACTTAGACCACTAACATCCTATTACTATCTCGAGTAGGAAACTTACTACCACGACCACGTGATAACTCCGAGTCCACGGACTACTTCTTTCTTGGATTCCCAGCAAGTACAAGCACACCCGCTTGTGTATCTTTAAGCTCTTAATGCAGCAACGGAATTGATCATCAAGTTCTTGACATAATCTAGTTCTTGATAACCCTAAGTATGTGTGAAGGAAACCACCTCTTGATCTCATAAAAGATTCATACACACAGCATAAGGAGCAACCTAAAACGTGGCTAGGGTTTTTCCTTTTATACTTAAGAAAAAACATAAAACTCTACACGACAAACGGGCTTAAGCTGAGTTGGAAATTCTGCAAAAAAAACAATATGCACGACTTTCAATCGATCGAGTCTAATTCTTGATCAATCGAGCCAGGCAGATTTACACAGTAAATCCTGCAGCTACTCGATTCCAACTTTACATATAACCACATACTTTGAGCAAGTTTAAACAAGACTAAAACATTTTGATCATAGTTTGCCAACATTACAATATGAAGTTCTAATACATTAGTTCCTAATTCCTTAGAACCTAACAAACTCCCCCTTTGGCAATCCATGACAAAACACAAACTAAACAAAGTGCTCAAAGTTACATAAAAACAACCCATTACAAAAATATTGTCCAATACAACAAATTCAACCTAACTACCATCTATCAATTGCAAGTGTAAATAGCAGCATGACTGAATCAACCTGTATATTTCTGAAACACTCAACAAACGCATAAACGCATGTATGGAAAGTACAAATGAAACAAAAAATAACTTCTTGATTTCACATAACACAAGATAAAGACATATATCATGAATACCTCATAAATATAAATCAATAAATAATGTGAAACAAGAAACATATATCATCAAAGTATCTCCCCCTATCATGGACAACCCAATCAAAAAGGAATACATCATGAGCTAAAAAATGTAAATACACAATGAAGCACCTAGATACAATCTAATAGCTCCACATGCTCCACAAATACAAAAAATCTCCCCCTATCAACAAAAAACACTACAAATGTACTCCCCCTTTTTGTAACGGAATGCCAAAGGGCAATCACTCATCATCAAAAGGAGGTGGCAGAGGTGACCTTCTAAAATGCTCCAAATTTGCTCGCAAGGCATGAAGCTCATCAAGCATGTCCACCAAAATCTGACCATGGGCCACCTGAACGATCATGACAATCTCCAACATATGTCGAATGTCTGAATCATCCGAGGTAGAAGGTGGAGGAACAGTAGTAGCAGCAATAGGATCAACAGACTCCTCAACCGTAGTATCACCGATAGAAGAGGGAGGAGGAGGTGCGACACCAGAAGACTCAACCCTAGGGCGTTTAGAGCTTGCTCTCATCTGAGCAGCCCTCTGCCTAAGAAAGGTGGCACCTATAGGAGCGATAATATGAACAGGTTCAAATGCCTGAAACTCATCTAAACCAAGATGTAACAAAATCCGGTGAATAAAAACAGGGAAGAAAAGAGCATGAGCAATAGAACTACTCCTATGAACCTCAATCAAAAAACGAATGAAAAGATGAGGAAAGCTCATAGAAGCGTCAGAAACAAAGGTAAACAAAAATGCACATCTCTCTAAAGGAATGGTGTGTAGATGAGAGATAAGCCAGATCGAATGGCAAGAAATTCGAAAGAAAAGATAGTGAATCTTGGTTAACTCATGAGAGGTGATCCGAGGGTCAAAACCCCACTGGATAGAAGACCCAGTGATGTAAGACATGATGTCCTCTAGGGGAGGAGACTCATCATAGGGGTAGACAGGATGCTGGACCACTGGCACCCCAAGAGCATCAGCCACTACTGAAGGAGTAATGGTGTACTCATCACCTCGTACCCAACACCTAACTAGAGTGTTGGAATCATAGACGTGGATAGAGAGGTTCGAGTAGAACTCTCTAATTAGGGTAGCTGAGAGTGGATGAGAAATATCCAACAATGGCAACCAGCCCCTACGCTCAAAGTTACGCCTAATCTCAGGATCAAGCTCATCTAACAGAACCTTTCTCTCAGCCCAAATATTCCTCTTAAGGTTAAGCTTCACATATGTCTCTTGGTTTTTCTCACTCAAAAACCTCTCACTCTCAAAAGAAGGGACAGAAGAAGAGGAGACTTTCCTATTGGCTCTAGTCTTCCTAGACATAGTGCTAAGGAAAGGATAAGATACATAGAAAAGAACCAAAAAGAAACAAAAGACAAAAACCAAGGACAGACTGTAAGTTAGCACAAAAAAAATATAGATATAACAATTCTATATGATGCATGAACAGTATAAGAAAATGATGCATGCTCTAATGTAGTGAGAATAAGTTCAATTTAACTTTAAATTCACAAAATTGGCTTGATCATAGAGTTTATATCAAAAACCCCAAAATTTGAAAAACCACTTTTACAATTTTCAATAAATTGACCAATTGATCATTAATCAAGATAGATAACACAATATAATGATCATATGAATCAATCCAACAAGCCAATTTCATCAAATTAAACCTAATTGAACAAAATCCCCATCCCACAACAAAAACCCATTAATCAATTTTGAAAGAAAAGGCTTAAAACATCAGAAACTCCAAATTTGCATTGGTCTGAAATTAACCCAAAAAATGCATGAAAACTGAAAATAAATGAAAAAGGAAGGGTAATATGGTCTTACCGGCCATGGGAGAGAAAAACCTTGCAAAAAGATCAGAGGAAAACGACAAAAAAATTGGTTGGATGCCTTGACCGATCGAAAAGAGAGAGAAAAAGTGTTTGAAACTTTTGAAAAGTGTTTGAACACGTGAAAAGCCAAGGTTTTTTAAAAAACTCTCTATACGACTTTCGATTGATCGAAAAATATGTTCGACCGATCGAAAATGCTTCGATTGATCCAACATCAATCGAGCACTGATCGAAACAGACAGAGGCTAACCAAAATTTTAATCGCAATTTTAATCAGTCGAGAAACAGGTTCGACCGATCGAAATTCTGAAAAAAAAAAAAAAAAAAAAAAAAAAAAAAAAAAAAAAAAAAAAAAAAAAAAAAAAAAAAAAAAAAAAAAAAAAAAAAAAAAAAAAAAAAAAAAAAACAAAAACAAAAACAAATTTTTGAAAAACAAAGCAAATTTATGCAGAAACTCCTCAAAGCGTAGAATTTTATGAATAAAATGCATGAGTATGAGATGAAATGCTTTTCAAAAACACTTGTTTTGAACCCAGTTTTCCCAAGATTAAGATTTTCAATCAATTCACCTTATATTCTCAAGCATCAAACATATTTTGTACAAAACTTAAGGAATTTTCAAACTTGATTGGCCAAACCAAAATCACACATAATAACATATACAAAGTTTAGCAAAAAGTAACTTATGTAGTGTATGCAACTAGCAAAAGCTTGAGATACATGTGAGATAATATGTAAATAGAAATTAAGTACAATGTTTACAAAATTTATCACATAGAATTTGAAAGAGACTACCACCTAAAGAGTTACATCATATAACTCCCACATCTCCTAGAAATCAAGCTTGCAATCATGTAAGTTTCTTGATTTGCCTCATAATGTACACACTAATTTTATTTAATTGTAAAGTTATTAAAACCCAATAATATACACATCAATTTTAGCATTTAAACCAAGGCTACACCTTATGTTCTTTTTGTGCATGTGCTATACTTTCTCAAGCACAAAATCATACGATATGGACTAAGGTGTTCATGATTGGCTAGTAAACAGTGGTGAGATGGTTATTTATGCCTTTCTCAAAAAGTTCAAGTCCGACAATCAAAGACATGTGACATCAAAATCAAGATCATGTGATCAAAAACTACAAACATCTTCCCACACAACATGCACTACCAAGGTCAAACTAGTAAAGTGCAATAAATAAACTCATTCAAGCTAAACAAAGTACATAAACATGTTACGTAAAGATAAATTGGCCAACCTTGGTTTCAATCCAAGACAAATAATGCAAAACACATTTTGCTTCCTTTTTCCTTTCTTTTTTTTTTTTTTTTTTTGAAAAAAAATAACAAAAACAATCCTAGAATGAAATGCATGAATGTTATGCAATGCAAATCCTAGAAAAAAAAAACAAAGAAAACAAAAGAAACAAAGAAGAAAGGTCACAAAGAGTAGAGCGATGAAGCACAAGAACCATGTCAGAAAGACTTAATTTGATTGAGCCTTTTGCATCCAAAAATTTTTAGATGCAACTCGAGCATTGGAGTTTTTCTTTAAATTAGAATTCTGAGCAACTCCAAGATTGGAATAAAGGTTTAAAACCTTTACCAACTCAACAATAAGTACCATAGGATCTTGTGCTTGAGGCACAGGCACTTTTGGCTTGTTTGCTCGCTTGGCAGCTTGCAACTTGAAACAGTTTGGACGAATGTGCCCAGACTTTCCACAAAAATAACAAATCCATGCAGGCTTATCATGCAACTTGCCCTTAAGAGGGTTATGAGCCTTAGATTTAGATTCTTGAAGATCAACGCTAGTCTTCCTAGGAGGTGTAACTTCTACAGATTTAGCAGCCTCACTCACAGAGAGTTTGACAACCTCACTCACAGGGGGTTCAAAAGAAGAAACAAAGTTTGTGGAATGGTGTTCAGGCACAGAGATGCTTTCTACAAAACCTAAACCAGTTTTGTAAGAGGGAGACTTTTGAACACTC
Source organism: Quercus lobata (assembly GCF_001633185.2). Taxonomy (NCBI): domain Eukaryota; kingdom Viridiplantae; phylum Streptophyta; class Magnoliopsida; order Fagales; family Fagaceae; genus Quercus; species Quercus lobata. The sequence goes on along the minus strand of NC_044910.1, from coordinate 8,508,476 downwards.
AGCATGTGATCAAGTTTAGAGCTTGCAGACCTATTAGTTTGTTCTCTAGCAACAGATAATTCAAGTTCCAAATTCTTAACTTCATCAAGCAAAAGCATGTTCTCAGTCTTCACATTATTCAATAATTCATTAGCATCAAATAGTTTCACAAGCAAATTTTTCTTTTCAAGTTCAAGAGATGCAATTTTCTTTAAGCCTAAATCAACACTCATAACATCCTTTACAGCAACTCTGCAAAGTTTATTATAGGTTTCTTGTAAATCTGCATTCTCAGAGAGTTCCCCATCAAAAGGATTCTCTTCAACAACAACACTTTCATCAACTACAGCAGTAGCAGTGAAAGAAATGAAGTTTCCATCATCATCACTGCCTGTTCATTATCAGAAACTTCATCATCACTAAGGGTTACAGCCATAGTCTTACCCTTAGACCTCAAGAATGTTGGACATTCAGATTTCACATGACCATACCCTTGACATCCAAAACATCGTTGACCCATAGAATTATTAGAATGTTGACCTACTTTATCTTTAGGTTTTTCAGTATTATTAACCTTAGTGGGATCATTCCTCTTAAAATTTCTAGGTTCAGCATTGTTTTTACCTCTTGCCCTTCTGTTATTGTTCCTAAGAAAGTTTCTAAAGTTCTTGGCAAGATAGGCAATCTCTGTAGTAGAGAGCTCATCATCAAATCCACTTACATCAACAGACTTAAGAGCCATTGATTTGGATTTGCTTGTCTTCGGTAGGTCCAACTCATAGGACAGAAGAGATCCTACAAGTTTATCCATAGAGATGGAGTCCACATCCTTACTTTCAATGATGGGAATCACTTTGGGTCTAAAATCCTCAGTCAATGATCTAAGAATCTTTCTAACAATTTTAGGTTGATTATAGATTTCACCCAAATTATAAGCAGAATTAACAATATCATTAAGTTTAGCATAAAATTCATCAAAAGAATCATCATTAGACATTCTAATGTTTTCAAATCTAGTAGTTAATTGTTGCAACTTATTGATTTTAACTACCTTTATACCTTCATGCACAGTCTGAAGGATATTCCAAGCAGTATGAGCAATCTCAATATTAGAGATTCTCTTAAATTTCTCCATAGAAACAGCATTAAAAATAGCAATCATAACTTTGCTATTAAAAGCGGCTACTTCTTTCTGAGAAGTTTGCCACTCACTAACAGGAGTAGTGGGCTTCTCCCATCCGTATTCAACGGAGTTCCAGACTCTCTCATCAATAGATTTCAGAAATGCTTTCATCCTTACTTTCCAATACGCATAATTATTCCCATCAAAGTGAGGTGGAATAACAAGAGTGTCCGTGTTCCATGACAATAGGAGTCAAGGATCAGCTCTTAGATCAAAAGATCTACAACAAGAGAGCTACCTACTCTGATACCACTTGTACATTTTTAGACCCCTTAAAACACAACCAGATTAACCTAATTAATAAGCCAAGTAATTACTTGGTCAAATTATCAAGTCTAGGTTATCACAAATATCATATTATTGTAAAATGCGAAAAATAAAAATCACAACAATATGATAACCGAGGAAAACTAAACCGATAAAAACCCTGGGAAAGATTTAACCTAGCTATCCTCAAGGTAAAACTGAATCCACTATGAAAGAATTGAAATTTACACAATAGCGACTTAGATCACTAACATCCTATTACTACCTCGAGTAGGAAATTTACTACCACGACCACGTGACAGCTCCGAGTCCACGGACTACTTCTTTCTTAGATTCCTAGCAAGTACAAGCACACCCGCTTGTGTATCTTTAAGCTCTTAATGCAGTAACTGAATTGATCGTCAAGTTCTTGATATAATCTAGTTCTTGATAACCCTAAGTATGTGTGAAGGCAACCATCTCTTGATCTCACAAAAGATTCACACACACAGCATAAGGAACAACCTAAAACGTGGTTAGGGTTTTCCCCTTTATACTTAAAAAAAAAAAAAAAAAAAACATAAAACCCTACACGTCAAATGGGCTTGGGCTGAGTTGGAAATTCTGCAGAAAAAACAATCTATACGACTTTCGATCGATCGAGTCTAATTCTCAATCGATCAAGCCAGGCAGATTTACACAGTAAATCCTGCAGCTACTCGATTCCAACTTTACATACAACTACATACTTTGAGCAAGTCTAAACAAGACTAAAACGTTTTGATCATGGTTTGCCAACATTACAATATGAAATTCTAATACATTAGTTCCTAATTCCTTAGAACCCAACAATGAGAATAAAAATACAAGTACACTGCTTTGTTTGGTGCAGCAACATCCTATTATTGTCAACCAGCCATTCAAACAACACAAGTTTATGCAGCAAAAAAAAGACACTGGTTTAATCTACACGAATCTATGTATGAATGGAACAAAATGTGTGTCTCTAGCAAATATCTAACCCAATATTGGCTCCACCTTTTTATATCACGTCACATATGGCTGTCTTTTCCGATGGGCTTTCATGTGTCGATCGATACGATTAGCACAATCATTAGTCCTTTACCGCATTAGTTTTACAAGGTCAACCACGCAATCTAAATAAAAGACAAAGCAATTATTGGATTGATTTTATTTATATTTATATGGTAATTCTACGGTAATTTTATAGTACCCAAAAAAAGAGGGATACGGTACTCACTAATATTTGACGGTACTCACTAACAAGTTATATCAGGTTATTTTTTTCCTTATATTTGACGGTTTCATCTTCACATTGAGTCGTTCCAACATCACATGTGACAGTTCTTTTCTTACATTTGATGGTTCTCTTACTTTTTTATCACATTTGACGGTTCCATCCTCACATTGTGCAATTCCAACATCACATGTGACAATTTTTTTGTTACATTTGGCAGTTCTCTTTTTTTTTTTTCTCATATTTGACAGTTCCATCGTCACATTGTGCAATTCCAACATCACTTGTGACAGTTCTTTGTCATATTAAGTGGTTCCCTTACTTTTTTTCTCACATTTGACGGTTCTATCTTTACATTGTGCAGTTTCAACATCACGTGTGACAGTTCTTTTCTCACATTTGGTGGTTTCCTTACTTTATTTCTCACATTTGATGGTTTTATCCTCATATTGTGCAATTCCAACATCACATTTGACAATTCTTTTGTCACATTCGGTGGTTCCCTTATTTTTTTTCTCACATTTGACGGTTCCATTATCACATTATACAGTTCCAACATCACATTTGACGATTTTTTTGTCACATGTAGTGGTTCCTTTATTTTTATTTTTTTCTCAAATTTGATGGTTCCAATGTCATATTAAGCAGTACCAACATCACATCTACTCTATTTTTGTCACATGTGAAAGTTCAAATATGTGTATAAACACCCTTGAACATTTAGACCCCCAAATTACAACTTAACCAATTCAAGCATTATGTCAAACAACTAGTGTGCGAAAAATTAACATAAGCTATAATATGGAATTGGAAAAACTATCTAAGCTAAATTAAAATCACAACTCACAGCAGATAATAAAAGGCAAAGATAAAAGGGAAGGAAGATGCAAACACAAAGACAACACGCGATGTGTTATCGAAGAGGAAACCGAAGCCCTCGGCGTAAAACCTCTCCGCCGCCCTCCAAGTGGTAAACAATCCACTAGAAAATGTAGTTGGGATACATGGACAGCAATAGACCCTCCAAGCCTAATCTACCCAGTGCACCTAGACCCTCCAAGCTTCTTACTCCAACGAGGTTGCGCCGAACCTTTTTCTTTTCTAGCTTCCCGGATTCCGCTACTAGACCATAGCATCAACCAATATGAATTGGTACCTTCCTAACTGCTTCCCAAAGCACCAAATAAACCTTCTCACAGATATGGGTATGGTGAAAAAAGGATTTGGCCAAGAACCTCTCAAGGATGTATCAATGGAGAGGAAGAGAGTAGAGGAATTTGAAGAGTCTCTTAGGTGAAGATTGTGGATGAATCAATCTTGTTTTTCTCTAGGGTTTCTCTCTCAAAATTCTCTCTGGAAGCTCTCTTTCATTTGTGGGTAAAAGGGGTATTTATACTGGAGTAAGAGAGGAATGTGAAACGTCAGGATTTACAAAACAGGGGTGGCTCGCGGCTTGACCTCGCGACTTGACTGAGTCGCGAGATCCAGTCGCGAGATAAACGTATGGCCAGTTGTCCTGTTTTGTCTTGTAGTGCTCCAGCTAGCATGACTATTCATCTTCTGGCATGCTTGGTACGTGTGCTGCGTCTGGCAGCTTGAAGCCGCGAGCCACTCGCGAGAACAAGCCACGAGTCTCTGTTTTCTTGCACACTCTTGAGTAATCAACACTCTATCTCACTCACTACCCTTACAACAAACCCACCTAAATACAGGGTAACTAAATGCTGAAATACAAGCAAATTTGGTACGGAATAAAGCCAATAAAATGGTTGATTAAATTCAACCTTACAATCTCCCCCTTTGGCTATTCTGTGACAAAACCCTAAAACAAACTCTAGACTTAACATGTGAGTTGAGAACAATTGAACAACACTCACTCAGACCTAACTCTAGAAGCTGTGAAGCACTTGAATCATAAGAACATGAAACTCCTGAAACACAACAATACACCATGATCATTGTATGCAGAAAAACATGAAATGCATATGAAACAAGCTTAAGGTGATCAAGCAAAGATGAAGTGAAGATTCAAATCAAGGCTTGATCAACCAAGTAATCACCACAAGGTAGTGATCACAGTGCTCATTCACACTTGGAATGAACACTTGAACATACAACTTAACAAGAACAAGGCAAGATACTTGTATGCTCAATACTCAACTAATGCATAATACACAAAGTATATGCATCTAGGAACAATCCTACAAGGGCACAAGAGTGACAGTACTTAAAAGAAAATGCAATATATTTATATAGAAGTACTGATTTAAACAAAGCATAAAAGACTGCATAAAGCACGGTACAAACCATAAAGCCTACAAAAAAAAAATATAAACCCTAAAAGCTTACAAAAGCAACATGGGTACAAATTTTAAAAATAGTTTAAACAGCTAAACATAATCATGAACTATGAGCAGAGCAAAAGCATAGTTAATATAATACAAAGCTCTTTTCGCTCTGTCTCCCCCTATCATATCACTCCCCCTATCATGAATCATATGAGCTGTGATGAACTTGGAACATTTATACCTGAAACACTTGCACAAATACATTAGACCCTTAAGGTATAGCAAGTAATAAAAGGACAAGTAAAATGAATTTCTTCCCCTACAAATGTGCACAAGAAGTAGAATTTCTCCCCCTAAGAGTGTGCACGAGGGTCATAAAGAAATGACAAAAACTTTACGATATACTACTCTAGAGTATACTCTCCCCCTTTTTGACACGAATAGACAAAGGGGTCAATGAGAAAAGAGGGCAAGAGACGAAAGTATGAACAATGATAATGATGTAGGAGGGAAAAATGAAAAGTTTTTGAAAACAACTTTGAAAATAACCCTCAATATGCAAAACACGCGTTTTTCGCGACTGAAGTGAGTCGCCAACAAGACGCCAGGTCAAGTCGCCAAAACACTCAAAGACAAAATTTTGAAAAAATTTTCTAAGTGTTTTTTGCGACTGGAGGGTCTACCCACGAGGGAGTCGCGAGATGAGCCGCGAAAATCTCTGTGTAACCCTCGCGACTGGACCTTCCACTCGCGAACAAGTCGCCAAAATTGGCCCGCGAGCTCGCGACTATGGCATGCGACTTGACTTACCCACGACTGAGTCGCCAAAACAGGGCAAAAATGATTTTTGGAAATTTCAATTTTTAAGAACAAAATACTTTCCAAAAACACTTAAAACACTCAAAAATCTTTTTGTGCTTGAATCAACAAAGATTGAGCATGTGAAAACACATTTCATCAAGTACAATCACACAAATGAATATGGCATTTATTGAACATAGATTTGTGTGTTGTGTGTGGATATCAACAATGAGATAGTCCTTAGTCTAATGTGAAGTTTCAATGATCAATTCAACCAAGGCATACACAATTAGCACTAGATCATGTGACTCGTCTCAATTATAGAAATATGCATATATGACTCCCCACAAAACTTGATACTCATAACTTGGAGCTTTACATTTGACTCCACTTTCAATCATAACAATTGATCTTTTTGATCCTTTTGAGACAATCACCTCTCATTGTGAGAGTGATATTTTATATTTCACCTTGATGAGATAGCATTTGGCTTTTTGAATAAACTTCCACTTTAATTTTTGGTCACTTTCCCTTTTTCCTAGTCAAATACTAGTATGTGCGACAGGCTTTTGCAACTTAATATCTCTTTTCATTTGGAGATTTACATTTGGTGAGCTCTTTTTAGCAAAAACAAAAATAAAGAGTGGGAAGATATATAGACACAAGTCTATGCATGTCTCAAGATCAACATAACCATTTACTAATCATTCATGACAAGTTTGAAGATCTATTTACAACAACTACATAGATTTCAAGATTTCTCCCACAGTGATAAGAGTGCAATGAAACAAACTATGCTCGAAAATGCACAAAGGTACAATGCAAAACAAGTTTTGAGACAAAACTCAACAATGTCAATCAAACTTTTTGATTTTCTATTTTTTATGTGATTTTTGGATTTTTGACACATAAGAAGAAAAAGATTGATCAAAAACAAAAATGACCAAAAGTATGCACAAATAGACAAACAAACAACCATCAACATAAACAATAAGCAAACAATCAAACACCGACAAAGCATAGGAAGAATTAATGCATGGACATGTTGTAATGCTTATGCATGAGTACCCTTTTTCACCCACACGTCACTTGCGTTTGGGGTGATATCCTTATAGGATTGGGTACGGAAGTTAGGGCTTTCAAACCTTCGTGTGAAGCTTTCCAAGCAGTTGGTGAATGCACCAATCATCTTCATCACGTCTATCATTCCAGGATCACCATTTCGATCTCTTGATGGTTCGCCAGCCCAATTTCTCTTGTCATTTCTTGGTCCTCTTGACCTTTGATCAGTTGCATTCTTCAATGCTCTAAGCTTATGACACTTTGGTCGGGTGTGTCCTTGAAGTCCACAGTGATGGCAAACATGGTTCGTTCTAGAACCTCTTTGTGATCTTGGAAGAGATTTCCTTCTAGGTTCAAACCTGATCATAGATTGGTTCCGGGGCTTATTCACACCTTTTGGTCAGCCACAATCTTCTTCTTTTCAACCTTTGCCTTCTCCACAGTAGGGGCAACTACAACCGGCTCTTTGGCCACCCTTGCATGCTCTCCCGACTTCTCAAGGAGTGAGTTGTAATTCTCTTGAAGATTGGTTACGCTTTCATCCTTTTTAGCATCTGATTCTTCAACACTATGCTCCCCAAGCTCTTGCAAAAGCAAATTCAGGTCCTCCGAAGACTTAACATGAGCAATGGTCATGAGTGCAGAATAGGTTCCCTTTCTAAGACGGAAACCTTCATCTAAAAATCCAATGATGTTACTGCTCGGATGGTTTTTGATCACTCTTGATGATGGCTTCTTTGAGGTAGACACTTCATCATTCCGAGAGATGGGAGGATGAACTTCCGGAGGAGTGAGAGGACTTGATGTCCTAGACATTGATCTTGTTTCCATTTTTGAGTTCACAAGAGTTGATTCCTTTTCCAGGGTAGGTTCTCTAACTTCAATATCTTGGGCTTCACCCTCAGTTGTGAGTTCTTTGGAGCTTGGCCCTTCTCCATCATCAACCATCTCTACCTTTGTTATAGCATCATCAACCTCCACATTGATGGACTCCATTACCATCTTTGTTCTCTTGTTGAATACTCTATATGCCCAGCTATTAGTAGAATACCCAAAGAAGATGCCTTCATCACTTTACGCATCAAACTTCCCAAGGTTCTCACAATCATTGAGAATGCAACACTTGCTTCCGAATACTCGAAAGTACTTCACTTTTGGCTTCTTTCCATTCCAAATTTCATAAGCGGTCTTCTTTGTTCCTACTCGGAAGAATATTCTATTACCAATGTGGCATGAGGTGTTCACGGCTTCTCCCCAAAACTTTTGAGGAATTTGCTTGTTGAGTAGCATAACTCTTGCCATTTCTTGAATCACCCAATTCTTCCTCTTAACCACCCCATTTTGTTGAGGAGTTTTGGAAGCTGAAAATTCCCTTTTGATTCCATTCTTCTCACAAAACGACTCAAATCTTGCATTCTCAAACTCCTTGCCATGATCACTCCTTATTTTGACAATAGGAACCCCTTTCTCGTTTTGTAGTCTCTTGCAAAGAATTTTCAATTTCTCACACACTTCTGATTTTTCTCTAAGAAATTCAACCCAAGTGTATCTTGAGAAATCATCAACAATGACCATAATGTACCTTTTTCCTCCTAGACTTTCAGTTCTTGTGGGCCCTATTAGATCTACATGAAGGAGCTCTCAGCATCGTGAAGTGGCGATCACATTCACCTTGTAGTGACTTGCCTTTGTTTGCTTCCCTATTTGGCATGCACCACAAAAAGTCTTCTCCACCTTTCCAAATTTTGGAAGTCCTTCAACAACTTCGAATTTGGAGACTTTAGCCACTTGTTTGAAGTCTGCATGTCCGAATCTTTGATACCAAAGTTCCAACATGTCAACACGAGCAATTCTGCAGGAAATTGGTGCTGTAGGAACCACTCCATAGCAATTGTCGGTAGTCCTCTTTCCTTCCAAGACTTGAATCCCTTCTTCATTGATGATTAAGCATCCCTTCTTCGAGAATTGGACAAGGAAATCCTCATCACATATTTGAGTGATGCTCAGAAGATTTGCCTTCAGCCCTTTGATGTATAATACATCTTTCAACAGAGGTAATCTAGGTATCTCAATAGTCCCTTTACCGAGAACTTGAGCATGACTTTCATCACCAAAAGTCACATAGTCACCAACCTTCTCTTTGAGTGTCTTAAACAGTGATTTATCTCCTATCATGTGACGAGAACACCCGCTATCAAGATACCATAAGCATGAATTAAATACCTTCAATGAGGTATGCACTGATAAGCTTGCATGAGACAAACATTCTTGACCTTCAAACAGAATTTTAGTTTTCATGCTTCTGTTAGATTGACATTTCATTTCCAGATTATCAATCTCCTCACACAACATTCTATTTCTTCTTTTATACTTCTTAACCAACAAATTAGACTCATATAGACTATTGTGTAAAATGTGATTCTCATTTTCAAAATATTTCAGCATGTGAACAAACATTCTAGCATGTTTCTTTGTTTTTAATAACTCTAAGAGTTCATTGTTAGGACACCCTTCAAACATACTCATAGAGTCATTATCACAAACATGTAAACCACAATTCAGCATGCCCTTTTTCATAGCTTCATCCAAAGCTAAGGGGTCTAGAATCGCACTTAGGTAATTAAACCACAGTAAGTGCACCTGCTCTGATACCAATTGAAAGTTCAAATATGTGTATAAACACCCTTGAACGTTTAGACCCCCAAATTACAACTTAACCAATTCAAGCATTATGTCAAACAACTAGTGTACGGAAAATTAACATAAGCTATAATATGGAATTGGAAAAACTATCTAAGCCAAATTAAAATCACAACCCACAGCAGATAATAAAAGGTAAAGATAAAAGGGAAGGAAGATGCAAACACAAAGACAACACGCGATGTGTTATCGAAGAGGAAACCAAAGCCCTCGGCGTAAAACCTCTCCGCCGCCCTCCAAGCGGTAAAAAATCCACTAGAAAATGTAGTTGGGATACATGGACAGCAATAGACCCTCCAAGCCTAATCTACCCAGTGCACCTAAGCCCTCCAAGCTTCTTGCTCCAACGAGGTTACGCCGAACCTTTTTCTTTTATAGCTTCCCGGATTCCGCTACTAGACCATAGCATCAACCAATATGAATTGGTACCTTCCTAACTACTTCCCAAAGCACCAAATAAACCTTCTCACAGATATGGGTATGGTGAGAAAAGGATTTGGTCAAGAACCTCTCAAGGATGTATCAATGGAGAGGAAGAGAGTAGAGGAATTTGAAGAGTCTCTTAGGTGAAAATTATGGATGAATCAATCTTGTTTTTCTCTAGGGTTTCTCTCTCAAAATTCTCTCTGGAAGCTCTCTTTCATTTGTGGGTAAAAGGGGTATTTATACTGGAGTAAAAGAGGAATGTGAAACATCAGGATTTACAAAACAGGGGTGGCTCGCGGCTTGACCTCGCGACTTGACTGAGTCGCGAGATCCAGTCGCGAGATAACCGTATGGCCAGTTGTCCTGTTTTGTCCTGTAGTGCTCCAGCTAGCATGACTGTTCACCTTCTGGCATGCTTGGCACGTGTACTGCGTCTGGCGGCTTGAAGCCGCGAGCCACCCGCGAGAACAAGCAGCGAGTCTCTGTTTTCTTGCACACTCTTGAGCAATTAACACTCTATCTCACTCACTACCCTTACAACAAAACCACCTAAATACAGGGTAACTAAATGCTGAAATACAAGCAAATTTGGCACGGAATAAAGCCAATAAAATGGTTGATTAAATTCAACCTTACAACATGTAACAGTTCTTTTGTCACATATGATAGTTCTTTTGTCACATCGGGTGGTTCCCTTACTTTTTCTTACATTTGACAGTTTCATCCTCATATTGTGTAGTTCCAACATCACATGCGACAGTTCTTTTGTTACATTAGGTGGTTCCCTTACTTTTTTCTCACATTTGACAGTTTCATCCTCACATTGTGTAGTTCCAACATTACATGTGACAGTTCTTTTCTCATATTTGGTGGTTCCCTTACTTTTTTCTCACATTTAACACTTCCATCTTCACATTGTGTAATTCCAACATCACATTTGATGGTTCTTTTGTCACATTCGGTGATTCCCTTTTTTTTCTCACATTTGATGGTTCCATCGTCACATTGTGCAGTTCCAACATCACATTTGACAGTTCTTTTGTTATATTTAGTGGTTCCTTTATTTGTTTCTCAAATTTGATGGTTTCATTATCACATTGTGCAGTTCTAATATCAAATTTTACAGTTCTCCTATCACATATAATGATTCCTTTTTTTTTTTTTTTTTTTTTTTTTTTTTAAATTTGATGATTCCATTGTCACATTAAGTAGTACCAACATCGCATCTGACTTTATTTTTGTCACGTTCAGTGGTACCCTATTTTTTATTCTCAAATTTGACAGTTCTATTATTACATTGGGTAGTACCAACATAACTTCTGACCGTATTTTTGTCACATTCAGTGGTACCCTATTTTTTTCTTACAATTGACAGTTTAATCGTCACAGTAGGTAGTGCTAATATCACATCTTACCATAATTTTACATTTTTGTCCACCATTGAAGTCACTTTTTTACTTACTAATAACCGCTCATCACAATAGTAATTTTTTAAAAGTTATTAAAAAATTTAGATTTAAAATCAAAAAAAAAAAAAAAAAAAAAGCATCCCAAGAAATTAGCCCAACCACAATAATTACTTTTGTTCACAAAAAAAATCAGTTGGATTTATCTTGGTTTTTATCCACACTTAATTGGTATACCAATTAACTTCCTATGTATCCCCCTAGGTAGCTTCCATCACATTCAGGGGCATACGTCCCTGTAAAATAACATAGTTGAGGTCACTTTCTTGATATTTATATTTTTATTATTTATATATACTATAAAACCGAAGATGTATAACCTTATGTGCTCTCTAATTGTTCTTATGCAACATCTACAAGTTAATCATAGTTTTGTGTTTATTGTGGTGTCTAAGGTTGGAAATAGGGTGACTATACAATTAGCAAGTTATGCAAAAAATCCAATCCAAAGATTGTTGACAATTTCAAAATTTTCAATAAACATTGGAATTGAAACTACAAATCTAGTATGAAATAGTCATCAATCAAAGCTACTACACCAGGTTTTATGTTTTTTAGGCATTTTCATTAGATCCACTTGTGCGGAAGTGTCCCAAATGACTTTGTCCGACACGGGTATAACCACCCCAACTAAAGTATCTATGCAATTCTATTTTCATAAAATTATTATTACATTTAGACCCATCTAAAACAAAATAAACATCCCAAAAAATTTCCACAATAACAAAAATTACCAATAGAGAAGCCAAAAAAAATTAAGTAGAATTGACCAATTTTACCAAAAACGAACAACCCAGTCCTTTTTAAAAAAATTATCAAAATAATTTTGTCCTTGAGAGTTTAGCATTTCGACCATAATGATAAGTGTGAGCCTTATTTGAGTCTACAGAGCCTTTCCTAGAGAGCCCTAATAGCAATGAAATGTTTTCGTTGTTGAAGACTTATCAATGCAACAAAGCACTGATCTCTCTCTCTCTCTCTCTCTCTCTCTCTCTCTCTCTCTCTCCGCATTTAGGATTTCGCAAAATTTATACAAACTCTTTATTCTAAAGCCATTTGGTATTTATTCCTATAAAATATTGGAACATGTAATTTGAACATAATTGGCTGTTAAAAGGTCAATTTTCATCTCTATACTTTGTTCATTCATATGGGTGGCTAATAGTAGTCCTCACTAACTCCTCAGTGTAAGTAATACCTATTTACTAAGATTTGAGACTAAGCCATATAATTTATGGCATTATCTTCTTTTAGTTGTTTCAATCTCTCTCTCTCTCTCTCTCTCTCTCTCTCTCTCTCTCTCTCTATATATATATATATATATATATTTATAATCGTTTTAGAAGCAATTCTGATACTCTCTATCTCTTGTATTTATTGATGAAGTTGTTTTACGCTCCATTTGTTTCAATGTAAAATAATTTCAAATGTAAAATATTTTACAGAAAACATTTTCAAGTGTTTGGAATGACAAAACTTGTGAAAATGCAAGCCATCACCAGCCACTCCCAAATGAGCAAAAGCCACCACCAACCACCCCCAAACCACCACTAAATGAGCATAAACCATTAAACCACCCCAAAAAACCAGATCTAGAAGAGAGAAAAAAGACCGCCACCACCATCACAACATTGCAGCCACCACCTAACCATTAAACCATAAATCACCAACAATCCACAATATATGAGCACTAAACCATTTTTTCTTTTTAATTTTCCTCCTCCACACGTTTTTCTCTCCAAAGGTGTAGTCATTGATAGGCCACAAAATAAGAGTATCTCAAAAAGAGAGCATTTTTGGAACAAACCCACGAGAAAAAAGCCATTGACCATGAAATTTTATAATATTTAAAATAATTTTAAAATAAAAAATAATAATAAATAAACGCGAAAGAATGGCAATGATCATATTTACCTAGGAATAAAACACACAAAATATCAAATTGGAAATGAAACCCAAAGCTTCACAGGGTAGATGCTCAAACTTAATCTAAATAAGAAAAAGGATTTCACAAAATATAGATCCAAAACAAAACCAAAAAAAAATTGGAAAAAAAATACAAACAAAAAGCTTAAAAAAAGATACATAGGAAAAAAAACACCAGATTTTAATTGAATAAAATTAAATTAGGCAAGTTTTAATTGAAAAAAATAAATTCGAAGCCATCTCCAACAATTTAGGGAAGTCCAAAATCTCAACTCTCTCTTCTCTCATGGCCAAATTGATAGCTGCATTTTGAACTCATAAAATCAAGTTCCAACCTTGACTTGCTCGTAGCTAATGTGTTAGAGCATTCACATTAGTCTCCTCAAACTAGTCTAAGGTTAAAAATTTGTCTAAAAACAATCAAAAACCTCACACATCAAACTCCTCAAACTAACTCAAAAAATTTTAAGAGGAACAGTACTCGTTACTTATGGTGAGATGCAACTCCTTGCCAATGCTAAAGAAATTTTTCTTTTTTATACTTCTCTCGCTCATCCTTTCCAAAATCAAACCTCAAGGCCCAATTCTTTTAATACCCTAAAAACTAATGCCAATAACTTGTTTTTAACTACCAATAATCGAAAATTAAGATTTTACCGAAACAAAGGACTATCTTCGGACAGGCATTGTGGGATGTCTAACACATTCCTCACACATAACTAGATTTCTAAACTCAAGAATCAAGAATTTTTACCATATATATTAGATTAGCAAAAAATGACCTTTTTTTCTTAGCCTATGATTGGTATAAAATCAAATATAGTTAGGTGACCAATCACATCTTAGAAAAAATCCAATGATTAGTGACGACTTCACTACCTTTAGTAATAATAGATTAAAAATGACTCAATTCAGTCACACACCAAAGATTACCCGTTTTTCACCCTCTTTCACAGTACCTGAGCCCATGCCATAAGAAGGAACCCCCCCTTCAAGGGAGGTGGGAGGATTGCGCGTCACCAAGATAGGTGGTCAACTACCGCAAGACATTGACACTGGGTAGATGTGGGTTTTGGACCTTTTAGTATCAAAATTTTGAATAGGATTTAAAAATTATATTTAAGTGAAAGAGTGTTACAGTATTAAGACTGATGTATATGTATAAAAATAAAGGATAGCTAAACTAAAAAAAAATGGAGTTTTATGGATTAGTTTTATATTTGAGAAGAATAATGTAAATGCTTTTAGTTTCTTAAAATTTGCCTAAATAAAACTCAATTTTATTAAACTCCAGTGTCATTTCAAGAAATTAAATAATAAATAGAGTAGTGTTATAGGTACTATAAGTTTTAGTATATTGGTCTTACAAATTAATGAGTCATGAATTATAAAAAGAAAATTAAAAATTCAATTATGTGTTTGTTGAAACCCACCAATCATATTAATTGCCACATCATTGTAAGTTTCATATAGTAAAACTTGTGATGCCTTTAGCATTTTCCTAATAAATATAGAGAACTCAACCTGTAAATCGAGTTACCAAGAATTACTTATCAAATTCTAACATTTCAGACCAATTTCACTAGTTATTGAGCAAATCACTACTCTCTCCCCCTCTTTCACTCTTGTTTTCTTTCACTGTCAAAATCCTTCTCTCTTCCAATTGTTTCTCAAATCTCTTTCTCTCCTAGTCAATTCTTCGTCTCACAAAATTGCTTTTGTTTGGAAACCCCATTGGCGACTATGTTCTTGCCCACGGCGCAACAATATCATCGACCTCCTTCATCTTATTGGCGACTAAAAGTCAGTTCTTTGATTTTACTTAGTAATTTTGATTTCTGTTTGGTTTATCAATTTGGGAATTATGTTTGGTTTGGAGATTATTTGATTGTGAGGTTCATTGATTTGGAACAAAGATTTTTTTTTTTATGGTGTTATTCGGTTATGAGGGGTTACATTTTTTTTTTTTTTTTTGGGTGTGGATAAAAGAGGCATTGTTTGGTTTGTTGAGGAAATTTGAGGATAATTGTCAATGTTTTATGGTTTTTGAAAGTATAATTTCATAATTTTGGTTTATTGAGCATATTTTTATTGATAGAATACTGAGAATGAATTTCTTTATGTTTGGATGCCATGGATTTTGGCCTATGGATTTGGTTTTAAGGCTCAAATCCAAATATTTTATTTGGATAAGTTAAAAGAGATGGATTGGGATTTGACCCAAATCCAACCAGAATTTGATAGGTTCAAATTTATAGATTTCAATTTT
Organism: Quercus lobata; assembly: GCF_001633185.2. NCBI lineage: Eukaryota > Viridiplantae > Streptophyta > Magnoliopsida > Fagales > Fagaceae > Quercus > Quercus lobata. Next base: position 8,492,872 of record NC_044910.1, on the reverse strand, counting down.
TCAAATACTCTCAAAATCCGGTGGAAATATCAAATATGTTTTATATAAATTATAGATTATAAATTATGTTTGAATAAAATCTTCAAAACTCAACCATAAAACATGCTTAAAATTTATATTAATTGATTTATAATAACAGTTATTCTTTACATCCAAATCCAAGTGCAACTTTAAGATTTAACAAACTATGCTAGTTCCTCCTTGATATAACTCACAAACAAAATTAATCTAAGTGGATCCTTTTCGATTCTTTACATCCAAATCCGAATGCAACTTTAAGATTTAACAAACTGTGCTAGTTCCTCCTTGATATAACTCACAAACAAAATTAATCTAAGTGGATCTTTTTCGACTTTGTAGCTGTTAGTATAATAGTATATATTAGTTTCCATTTATACTCACCTCACCTGATTGAGCAAGAATCAGGGACCCAGTACTGTGGCCTTGATACTAGCTCAAATTAAGGACATTTTCCCTTGTACAATGACAAGTCTCAGGGGCTATATAATTTTTTTTTTTTTTTGGGAGAAAAAAGGTAAGCGAAGTTTTATTAAAAAATTAAACAGAATCAGACTAGAATACATCAACCAGATCACTATGTGATTTTGAAAATTGAGTTTTGAAGTACAAAAATTAGAATTCCTCTATTTCACGTGCTTTGTTTAAGTCAAGGGAGTCAATACCATACTGGAGACTATTTCAGTTTGGGTTAGAAAATGAAATATTTCGGTACCTGTCTATACCGATATACCATTTCGGGATTACTGCTAATTTAATAAATTTAAAATTTCATATATATATATATATATATTATTTACATTTTTTTAAACATATTATTTACATGTTTATATTATATAAATTTTTAATTGTTTGAGAAAAGCCAATATAATATGTTATGAATCTTTATAGGTGAGTTTATACCTAAACCAAAACCCAATAGGCTTTAGTTTATCCATAAAATAAAAAAAAAAATAAAAATAAAAAAAAAAACCAAAAGACAAGACAAAAATTTCAATAAGAAAACGTAATGAGATATGAGATACTATTAGAAAAACTATTCAATGGGTGGAATTTGTTAGTACAAAAATATTATAGTATTAGAAAAGCTTGTGGCATGGGTGGTAATGGTAAACCGAAAAAATCAAAATTTAAAAAACTACCTATTCTACCGTTGGAACTCACAAAAACTGAGGAAAAAAAAAAAAAAAAAACTGACATCACGTCTTCCAAAGTTTATCAAGTTTTTCTATGTTCACATGTTATTGCTTGTATACTTCCCACTTCATATTTTCAAATCTCAAAACACACTCTCTTTCTCTGTGTTCAAGTTCAAGCTTTTGTTGGATATATTTTAATGATTTACTTTTGTGATAAAATAAAAGGAACAACACACAAATCTAAGAATAAATAATAAAACAAATAGATGTGAAAGACAAAAGCAATAAACAAATACTGAATATATATATATAAAGAAATCTACAATAATTAAAAACTCACAGACACAGATCAAATGCGTAAAGGATGAATGATTTAGATCAAGTCTTGTGTTTGATACAATCTCCTTAAAGTAGATTTCACCTCTCACACAATCACTGTGGTGCTTTGAGACTCACAAACGTCTGCTTCCTAGGATAAAATGATCTACAACATGAAAACGAAACACACAAGGTCGTGCTCTGCGAACTACTCAATGTCTCTTTCTCTCTCTTTGACACAAAATGAAATGCACAAAAAAATATTCTCATTGGGAGAGTTTTTTTCCAGAAAAGTAGTTTTTGTGAATGAGAGACTATGAAAAATTATACGTTACTGAACAAGCACTCTATTTCAGTAAATAACTGTTGTGCATAGACTAACTGACTCAAAAATTAAAATAATAAAATATTATTATTTGGACAAGTAGGCCCAGTCCACATATGCCAAAAGCCCAACCTAATGTCCAACTTATGAGCATATAAACTCATATATATTCTCTTTTCTTTCCTATGTGGGACTCAGAATTTTTACCACTTTTAATAACATCTTCAAGTGAATATAGAAAACATCAATTTCTTATTCACTCCATGCTATTTTTCCAACAATCCCCCACATGAATAGAATTTGATAAACACAATGCAAATGATGATGCAGACACAAAGAGAGTAGAAGAAAAGTTACTGTATCAGGAAAAGTAGCTTGTGGCTTTGAACTTTCCTTTATGAAAGACTATCAGATATACTAGCTAACCAGTGAACATGATGTCTTAAACTGTTCAGCCATTTGTGTATACCAAGACAATAGAATTCACACAGCTCCTTTTCGAACATATTTCGTTCATATAGTTGTGTTCATTTCGGCCCTAAACATATCCTGGTAAATTTATGAAGTGCTTTAGAGAATTCAGCCTTGAAACTCTCATGGAAGCGGCCCACTTCACACTCATATAGGTAATTCTTATTAAGAGTATCCTGCTATACCCTACTCAGAATTCCAAGATATAAGAATCATTCAAAGTAAAATTTACCCTGAACATCACTTACAGGCATCACTATTTCATCATAGGAACGGGTGGGAGATGTTATCTCCATAGTGATAAAACTAGTCTCCACAATTTTGTTGTCCCTTTGAAAACCTAGATCTTGGGATCTCGAGTCAACTAGGTGGGGTTACCGTCATGGAAACTTTAAGTAATTGGCTTTAACCCCATTCCCCTCGATGAACAATTTACTTGCTCTCTACTCAAACCTTTTGTTAACAGATCCGCTATATTCTCTTTCAACTTTACGAAGTCAATGGAAATACACAACAACAAAATATATTTTTAGTAACGAAAATTAGTGAGAAAATATTTTTCATCGCTAAAAATACAGCTTTAGTGATGAAATATGGATTTCGTCACTAATAATGAAAAAAAAAATTATAACATTTAGTGACGAAAAATAAATTTCGTCGCTATTGTGATCTGAAAAATAGGTGCCAGTGGAGGGAAACTTTAGCGTGAGTTTAATTAATCTATAGTGATGAAATATTTCATCGCTAAAAGTTGAAATTTTTTGTGACGGAATATTTCGTCACTGTAGATATTACTATGGATAGTATTAGTGACGAAAATCTTTTCGTCACTATAAGGAAGAATTAGTGACAAAAAATATTCGTCACTAAAAATAATAAAATAGGTTTGCACTTATATGTTTTTAGAGACGAAATTCAGCACTTATATGTTTTCAGAGACGAAATATGAATTTCGTCTCTAAAAATCTTGACAAAGCCCGGTCTTTAGTGACGAAACTGGAATTTGTCACTAAAGACGCCTAATTTCAATACCCAGCACACCCAAAAAAAACAAAGAGCCACAAAACAAACCGTCACTTTTTTTATCAAAAATAAAAAATAAAAACTCAGTTCTTCAGCTCCTTTAGGCGACAACAACTCCAACCACCGTCGCCGATTAAACTTAACGGCGACGCTTCAGCTCGCGACAGTTGCAAATAAACCGTCACCATTAAACATACACCAATACCCACTCCAAATCGCCGATACCCACACCGATACCCACTCCAAATCACCGATATCCACACCGATACCCACTCCAAATCGCACCGGTGACCCTTCGCATTCCTTCAAACCGGCGAACATTTGACTTCCGGCGACCCTTCACATTCCTTACCATCGCCAAAACCCAACCTCACCGTCACGACGGTTCGCTCGCTTCAGATCGCGACGCTTAAGTGTCATCGTTGGCGATCGACGCCGTTCACGATGCTTAAGCATCGCCTAAGCATCACCGTTGGCGATTGACGCCGATCGCGACGCTTAAGCGTCGCCGTTGGTACCGATGGCAACGCTTCAGCTCGTCGAACGGTTGCGACAGTTCCATTTCCGTGACTCTCACTGATCTCGAAGTCCTCGATTACTCTATTTGCCTAGAGCACTTGTCCCCTCCTGTCTTTCAGGTCTCTTCTTTACCTTCTCTTTCACTTTTTTCAACTTATTGGAAATTTATGGGTTTGTTTCTGTTTTGGGTTCGTATGCGTTTAAAGATTGAATTTTTTTTTTGAATTTCTATATGGGTTTTGATAGTATTTTTGGTGATCACGTGGTGTGTGAAGTTTTAGAATTCGATTTGGTCACTTAGGTTTGAATTTTTTGCTTTGGCTGTTTTTGTACTTCTCTAGGTGTATTGTAAGAAGAGAATCATTGTCTGCCTCGAGGGAATTTTAGTAGTCAGCAGTATTCAATTACTTGTGACTGATTATGATGCTCTCCTAGGACCTTTGGTGAAAAATTTAGTAATACTTATGTGTAAGAGGTTATACAGAGAGTATAAATTGACAGTAGCTACAACATAAATTGGATAAATTGTTAAAATTATGGAGTTAGGAATTGAACTTATTGAGGATCGGGGAGTTTTTTTTGTTTCCATATTGAGTCTACCTCAACTGCTGAAGTACTTTCCTTTTGGAAATTATTATTTTTGGGTATATGAAGGCCGATTTTGACATTGTAAGGACTTTTTAGTATGAGGTGTAAGCATCCTCTATCAAGTACTGAAATACTTTCTATAGAAAGTGAGGCTAATTAGCATCCATTTATGCTGCACTTCTAATGGACCAGTGTAGTGTATGATTCATTTTTGCCGCTTTTGGGATGCCTCCGTTATCATATAAGCAGTCCATTGTATGATTCACTTTTTAATTTTTTATTGAAATTTTGAGAATTGATAATTTTTTTGTTGTTGTTGTGGTTTTAGGTGTCAGTTCATGTAGGGGTTGGCACGTGTTATGTGAAAGTGGAGGATGATGGTAAGTACTAAACTCCTTCAATGGGTTAAATCTGTGTAGCATGTTCAGTTTCAATATTATTTGATGTACTTGTAGGATCCGGTATTACTCAGGATGGATTGGTTTTGTTGGGAAAAAGATATGGTAACTTAGTTATTAGATATTTTCTTTTGCCTGGATTCTTTCTAGTTGATGCTTGTAATGGTTTTCAATTGCTTATGTGAGTAGTCATTTGTTTAACTTTGATGGAATCAGGAATGTATTACTGAATCACATAGAGAAACTATGCATAGGGCCTGTATATAAAAGGGAAGTTAGCCTAACAATACAACAATGTAGTACCTGACAGTGTTATAATAGTATGGAAGTAAATATACAACACTTAGTTTTTGAAACAGCATTGGGTGATTACTTATGTGTTTGCTCCAAAATAAGGGAAAGATTACTTGTTTGTTGTATTGTGGTGCTTGATTGATTTAATTGAAAATGTTAAACAATTGCTTGCTTTTTAGTAGAAACTTAAGGCATTGTTTTATAGGATTCGGATTCATTCTGGACTCTATGATATAATAATAATAATAATGTGTGTTACTCTTTTGCAAGTTTTAGTGATATAAATGTGGGATTTTTGGTGAAATTTTTGTATTAATAGTTGGTATGTTGATAATGGTTGTTGAACAAGGGGAAATCTCTAGTTAAACAATGTTAGTTGCACCATCTTTATGTTGGTGTTGAATTGGGTGAATCTTCACAAGTAGGTGAATGGTTGGTGTTGTTCTCTAAAGAGTTGTTTAGTTGAATGGTTGATTTTCGAATCTGATTTTTCCATTATAGTACAAGTAGTGTTGTTTCTGGATTGTGGCTTTTGTTTGCTAGTTTTCGTGTGGGGTAGTGATTTTGAAGAATTAGATATTTGTGCTGACATTTGGTTGTTTACAAGTTTTTCATTCCCCTGTAAATATCTTTCTTCATTGGCGGTTCTAATTATTGTCTTATCTGCTTGTTTAACTTTTCTTTAACTTTTGTACTTATAAATTTAACTTTTCTTTTGCAGACTAAATACACATTGTTTGCAGTAACTTTGGATTTTTTCTGAAAGTTGTAAACTTAGCTTGAGCAAAGTAAGTAAATTCTAGTTAAAAACTTATAAAACTCTATACTTGTTATGTTGGAAATTGGATTTGTGGTGATATGTTGTGTTGGAGCAAGCAGGTGGCTTGCATGATATTATAAGGTGATTTAAATTTATATTGGGAGTATTTTTAATTTCTTGCAAATGTGAATGGACCATGTTGATTAGATGTGATGAATATTACTTTAATTGATTTCAATACTTGTAAACACTCTATATTTGTGATGTTTGTAATTGATTTTGTGGTGGGTTATTGTGTTGGAGCAAGCGGATGGCTTGCATAGTGTTATAAGGTGGGTTGTGTTGGATTTTTGAGATTGGTGAAAATTGTATGAACCTTTTGAGGAGGGTTAAAGTGTGATGAGTAGATTAGGTACTACTTCCATTCATTTCAATTAGTTTGTATATATATGATATGGGAAGTGGATTTTTGAGATTGGTGAAAATTGTATGAACTTTTTGAGGAGGGTTAAAGTGTGATGAGTAGATTTTCACAAATGGGGTATTGGGTTTTACTTAGACTTTGATGTTTTGGCATTTGGGTGTTTGTTTCAAAGTGTGGTTCAATATTTACTTATAATTGTTTGGTTGTTGCTTTCAAGAATTAAGGTTCAAAGATTAATTAGTTGTTTATGGGGGATTCTTTGGTTTCACATTATTTCAAGGTGATCTAATGTAAGGGCTATATACATAAAACTTGGATAGAAAAGGGTAAAATGAGTAGGTAAAGAGGCGTGTTCTTGTTAAGTAATTTTTTTTTCCAGGAAAAGGGTGCTCTTCATTTGTCTTTGAAATGGAAAATGTCCATTTAATGGTGTGCATGGTGTCTTGTCCTCTAAAATAAGTATTCATTCCTTGGTGTAGTAAGAATAAAATATCAAATGATGTGCCACCATGTACACCTATACTTCCGAACACTGAAATGGAAAGTATAAGGGAGTCCTATAATTTGAATGTATATGTCACCAAGAGCCTTGTACTTAGCAGCATTGGCACATTGTCCAGTTCTCTATAGAGGCATGAGAACTTGAGTTTGAATCTCCCTCCCCCACTTAATGTTAGCAACAACAAAAAAAGAAAAAAAAAAAAAAAAAAAAAAAAAAAAACTTGAACGTGTATGTTAGAAATGTTAAACAATGTTAGTTTTGAGAATCTAGTTTCATATTTGATGGTAGATGCTAAGATTTTGTTTGTGGTAATATGTAGGGTTTTGGTCCCTCAACTCAACAAAGAGATCTTTATGATCAAGCAGTACATTCCAATAGTACATGAAGTTTTAGAAGGCTTCAATTGTACCAAGAGGAGCGAGCTAGGGACCAAGAGGCACGAGCTAAGCAAGAGGCATGAGGACATCTTCCGTTAGTTCTAATTATATTTTGCTATACTTTTTGTATTGTTATAAAACATCTTGAGTTATTGTATGTGTTGCAAACAATTATTGTATACTTGTATGGAAGGAGTTTGAATTGGATACTTGTTTTATTTTTTACTTATGGAATGTATGAATCTTTTTTTTATAAATGTGTTGTTGAAATAAATGTGTTATTCAAATGTGAGGTTTTAATAATATAATGACAAGTTACAATTTAATATCAAAGCCATGAAAAAAATAAAAACAGAAAATAAGTTTTAGTGACGAATTTTTTCGTCACAAATATAGCAACAAAAAATTGTTTTAGTGATGAAAATTTCGTCACTAAATATAGAAAAATTTTGTAAGAAATGGTTTTAGTGACGAAAATTTTCGTTACTATATGTGCCTGGATTTTCTTAAAAATAGTTTTAGTGACGAATTTTTTCGTCACTATATGTACCCGAACATAGTTTTAGTGACGAAAAAATTTGTCACTAAATTGATTTAGTAAACTAAAGTGTTTTTAGTGACGAAATATTTTCGTCACTGAATAGTGTTTTTAGTGAGGAAAACATTTAATGACGAAACGTTTTCATCACTAAAAGTTTTTTTTTTTTTTAAATCAAATCGGACTTTTAGTGATGAAATTTTTCGTCACTAGGACTTTTAGTGATGGGGCTACAGTGACGAAATGAATTTCATCACTAAAAGTCCAATTTCATCACTAAAGGTCCTTAGTGACGAAAAACTGGACTTTTAGTGACGAATTTTTTTGTCACTGAAAATACATTTTGTTGTAATGATAATTCCATTAGAGAGCAACTGCCTCACGGTATTATGTCTTCGATGTATATGTCGAGACTTACCATTGTACATATGACTTTGTGCCCTACCGATAGCTGATTTGCTATCATAATGCATACAAATAGAGGGCACAGGTTTCACCCACATTGGCATATCCTCCCGAAAATGACGAAGCCACTCTGCTTCTTCTCTTGCATTGTCCAATGAGATAAATTCTGATTCCATTGTGGATCTAGCAATGCATGTTTGTTTAGAAGACTTCCAAGATACCGCTGCACCACCAAGTGTAAAGACATATCCACTCGTGGATTTGGTGTCTTTTGTGTCGAATATCCAATTAGGATCACTATACCCTTCTAGTACAACTAGATACCGAGTGTAGTGCAACCCATAGTTTAGGGTGTATTTCAAATACCTCAAAACCCTAACTAATGCCTTCCAGTGGTCTTCCCCTAGATTACTAGTGTATCTACTCAACTTACTAATAGCATATGCTATGTCCGGTCTAGTGCAGTTCCTTATATACATAAGATTGCCTATTATTCTCAAATACTCCAATTGAAATATGTCTTGCCCTTTATTCTTAATTAGATGTAAATTTGCATCTATAAGTGTTCTCACTGGACTATCATCATATTTCTTGAATTTCTCAAGAACTTTCTTAACATAATGTGATTGAGATAAGACAAGTCCATTAGATTTTCTAGAAATTTTCATTCCTAGTATCACATCTGCAACACCTAAATCTTTCATGTCAAACTCACTAGTCAACATTCTCTTGGTAGCTTTAATGATATCATTATTGCTACCTATAATGAGCATATCATCAACATAGAGACACACAATGACATAGCCATTTGCAGTATCTTTAATATATACACATTTGTCACACTCATTGATTCTAAATCCATTTGACATCATTGCATTGTCAAATTTCTCATGTTGCTTTGGAGCTTGCTTTAATCCATAAAGAGATTTAACAAGCCCTCACACTTTCTTTTCTTGACCAGTAACAATGAACCCCTCTGGTTGTTCCATGAAAATCTCTTCATTTAATTCACCATTTAAGAATGCAGTTTTTACATCCATTTGATGTATCTCAAGGTTATGCAACGCTGCAATAGCTATCAACATCCGAATGGATGTTATTCTTGTAATAGATGAATATGTGTCAAAATAATCCACATCTTCCTTTTATTTGTAACCCTTTACAACAAGTCTTGCCTTGTACTTGTCAATAGATCCATCAACTTTCAGTTTCTTCTTGAATATCCATTTATATCCTAAAGGTTTACAACCTGGTGGAAGATCCACTAGTTCCCATGTATGATTTTGTAAGATGGATTCAATCTCACTATTGACAGCTTCTTTCTAGAAATGCACCTCAGGTGTAGAAATAGCTTTCTTGAAGCTTTGAGGTTCATCTTCTAACATATAAATTAGAAAATTCGGACCAAACGATTTTGACGTTTTAGCCCTCCTACTACGTCTAGGCTCAACTTCATTCCTCTCTTCCATCAATTCTTGATCATAAGAAGTACTAGACGTAGACTCAAAGTTTCTCATAAGAGAACTTGATATTTGTGTGGATTTGTAAGGAAATATTTCTTCAAAAAATACTGCATTCCTTGATTCAATAATGGTATCCACATTCATGTTAGGAACGTCAGATTTATGAATTAGAAACCAGTATGCATTGCTATTATGAGCATAACCAATGAAAACACAATCCACTGATTTTGATCCTATCTTTATCCTTTTAGGAATCGGGATAGCCACCTTTGCCAAACACCCCCACACCTTTAAGAATTGATAGGAAGGTTTTTTACCTTTCCATAATTCATATGGCGTCTTCTTGGTTTTCTTTCTAGGCAATTTATTAAGAATATAATTGGCAAAAAGAATAGCTTCTCCCCACAAGTTCTGTGGTAAACCAGAACTTATCAACATTGCATTCATCATTTCTTTTAAGGTTCGATTTTTCCTTTCAGCAACTCCATTTTGCTGAGGTGAATAAGGTACAGTGATTTGATGAACAATACCATGCTGTAAACAGAACTCACCAAAAGGTGATTCATATTCCCCACCTTTATCACTCCTTAGAACCTTAATCTTTTTGTTGAGTTGATTCTCAACCTCATTCTTATATTGCATAAATGCCTCAATTGCCTCATCCTTGCTCCTTAGCAAGTACACATAACAGTATCTAGTGCAATCATCTATGAAAGTGATGAAATATTTCTTATCACCTCTAGTTTGTACAGATTTCATGTCATATACATCACTATGTACTAAATCCAGAGGTTCAGTACTTCTTTCAACTAATTTAATAGATGCTCTAGCCATCTTAACTTCCACACAAGTTTCACATTTATGATCAAAATCAATTTCAAATTTAGGCAATAAATTTAAATTGATTAGTCTATGTAAAGTATGATAATTAACATGACCCAATCTACCACGCCATACATTAGATGACTCAAGCATTTAAATAGAGGATGTACCCTCATTATTATCAACAATAGGAAAAATAATCATTACATTCATTTTAAACAAGCCATTGCTCAAATATCCTTTGCCCACATACATTCCACTCTTAAAGAATGAAAATTTTTCAGACTCAAAAATCAACTTAAAACCATTCTTGCTCAACAATGAGCCAAATACAAGGTTCTTTTGAATTTCTGGCACATGCAATACATCTTTCAAAGTAAAAAACTTGTCTGTAGTCATTTTGAGCACAACCTTTCCAATTCCTTCAATCATAGAGATTGAGGAATTTCCCATGAAAATTTTTCCTCCATTACCCACAGAATTATATGTAGAAAACATTTTTTTTTCCGAACATACATGACGAGTAGCCCCAGTGTCCACCCATCATTCCTTGGTATTTCCTTCTACCAAGTTCACTTCAAATATCACAACAGAAAGATTCATGTTGGTTTGAGCCACAACTAGATTCACAACAATTTTGTTTGACATATGTGTTCTACAAAATTCAAACAAATTGAATCCTCAAAACCAGCCAAGTTTAAGAAATAAATATGAATATTTACGTTCAAACGTTACTGTGCAAAATAGAAAGTAAAGCTAACTGCATAAACTGAGCAGGCACATTGCAAACACAATAAACAAAAGAATCTAAAAAACGCAGCCAAGCAATAAACCGTAGGAGACAAATACAAAACAAGCCTAATATTATATAATATAATTAAAATCACCAACACTGTCAAGCACGAAATCAGCTTTATCAAATGTTTAGAAAATATCTAAGACACAGAGCAGGCACAATACGGACTGTGATTGAGCGAATGACACCAAACCCCAACCAAACAATGATTCAAGTAAGACAAATATCCTGATATTATATATATATCATATTATATATATAATAAAAGTTGGGCTTAGACGTCGTGGTTGCGCCAAGTGGCTTCATCAAATTGCAGAAATTTTAATAAATTTTTAGATTTTAAGAATAGATATATACATATTTTTTGGATAAATATGACAAATCAAGGAATGAAAGAAAGTAATATTTGATTTACAACTATAACAGTTGTGTTTATCTAAAATGTTATCAACAAAGTCTAAAATCAATAGACTCTTCATCTAATCCTTTTTTTTAATTTAAATTATATTATCACGTGTAACCAAAAAACAATATAATATACGTAAAAACAAAATATATACATAGTACACGTTAAAGTTGAAAAAATAATCTTAATTAAAAAAAAAACCAACAACATAGTACATGTTTCTATGATAAAAAAAAAAAAAAATTAAAAAAATTAAAAAACCAGATATAACTACACTTAAAAAGAAAATAGCAAAAAAATAAAAAAAACATATAATAATAATACTACACGTAAAGAGAAACTTATTTTTTATAAAAACAAAAACCAACAACATAGTACACATCATATTATATATAATAAAAGTTGGGCTTAGACGTCGTGGTTGCGCCAAGTGGCTTCATCAAATTGCAGAAATTTTAATAAATTTTTAGATTTTAAGAATAGATATATACATATTTTTTGGATAAATATGACAAATCAAGGAATGAAAGAAAGTAATATTTGATTTACAACTATAACAGTTGTGTTTATCTAAAATGTTATCAACAAAGTCTAAAATCAATAGACTCTTCATCTAATCCTTTTTTTTAATTTAAATTATATTATCACGTGTAACCAAAAAACAATATAATATACGTAAAAACAAAATATATACATAGTACACGTTAAAGTTGAAAAAATAATCTTAATTAAAAAAAAAACCAACAACATAGTACATGTTTCTATGATAAAAAAAAAAAAAAATTAAAAAAATTAAAAAACCAGATATAACTACACTTAAAAAGAAAATAGCAAAAAAATAAAAAAAACATATAATAATAATACTACACGTAAAGAGAAACTTATTTTTTATAAAAACAAAAACCAACAACATAGTACACATCATATTATATATAATAAAAGTTGGGCTTAGACGTCATGGTTTCGCCAAGTGGCTTTACCAAATTGCAGAAATTTTAATAAATTTTTAGATTTTAAGAATAGATATATACATATTTTTTGGATAAATATGACAAATCAAATAATGAAAGAAAGTAATATTTGATTTACAACTATAGCAGTTGTGTTTATCTAAAATGTTATCAACAAAGTCTAAAATCAATAGACTCTTCATCCAATCCTTTTTTTTTTAATTTAAATTATATTATCACGTGTAACAAAAAAACAATATAGTACACGTAAAAACAAAATACGTTCATGTGAACACGTTAAAGTTGAAAAAATAATCTTAATTAAAAAAAAAAACCAACAACATAGTACATGTTTCTATGATTAAAAAATAATAAAAAAAAAATAAAACCCAAATATAACTACACTTAAAAAGAAAATAGCAAAAAAAAAAACATATAATAATAATACTACACGTAAAAAGAACCTTATTTTTTATAAAAACAAAAACCAACAACATACTACACATTTATATGATTTTAACTTCTCCTATAATTTCTAAGTTGATAAAAATCATAATTTGATTACAATCCAAATTCTATCATAATTTGATTACAATCCAAATTCTATCTTAATTTGATTACAATCCAAATTCTTCATCTAATCCTTTATAAAAAAAATTCTTAATTAAAAAAAAGGTAAAATCTAAGTTGATAAAAATCATAATTTAATTACAATCAAAATTTTATCTTTATTTGATTTCAATCTAAATTCTTTATCTAATCCTTTATAAAAATAAAAATAAAAATTTACTTAAAAAAACCTGCAACATAGCACACGTTTGAGTTGAAAAAAAAAAATCTTATCAAAAAACAAGTTGAAAACAAATCTTAACTAAAGACTGAGCGTATATGAATGAATTGATGTGGAGAAACGATACAACATATATGAAATAGCTCTACCAATTAAGTTTGAATTCAAGAGAAATTGAGTTGAACTAAAACTCTACTAAACCTACTCCACTCTACTATTTAAGAATGCTAAAATCAATACATAAAAAACCAAAATTAATTAAGTGAAGAACTACTAAATGAAGGATTTGGCTTCTTCAATGAGAATAGCTATCTTCTTTTTACTTTTTACTTTTTACATTTTTCTATTAATGTAGTTCAATTATTGCTTAAATTTTATACTTTTTTAAAAATATTTTACATAATGCAATTCATCTTAATTATTGATGTATTTTTTGATTTAGTGTTCTTAATTGATTGTGCAGATTATTTCCTCACTTATAGCAATATCAAGATGGCTA